>NW_024081522.1:328978-463629 GCF_003009895.1 Hyaena hyaena | reverse complement strand
GGGCACTCGTGGGGATGAGCACTGGGTGTTATGTGGAAACTAATTTGACAATAAACTATTTGTAAAAAAAAAAAAAAAAAAGAAAAAAGAAAAAACTAAAATCTTGGATAGTCCTGCAACTATTAAAGATAATGAAGTAGTGGTTAAAAAATTACCCCAAGAGTAAGGTTAGATAATAAGAGTAGTTCTAAGGATATGTATTTTTCCAGAGATCAAGAGAAAAATCAAGCCTAATACATGTCAACAACATCAAAGAACATTTAAAACAGAAAAACTATGGTAAGAATTGTAAAAAATAAAACTTTTAATAAGCATATCAGCAAAAGCTGTTGTTGTTCTGAAGCTCGGGGCAATTTGCCCCTGCTGGGCTGTTCACTTGCTGATATGCCAGGGCTGTTCCCTGGGGCAGAGGCTATCTCCATCAGGCTAATCATAAACCACCACTGTTCACAACTTCTACCAGGAAGGAAAACATCTTAGTAGGTGTGATTGATTGAAATGAACAAATTGAAACACAGAAAATAAACCAATGGAGTGGAAAGGAGGCATTTGTAAAGTTTTGGGAGTGTGAAAGTGCTATTTATTCTAGACTTTCTTGGTTTAGAAGAAAAAGAAAGGTAGCGCACTTTCCCCATTTCCAGAATATATTATACAGTAAAACCTTGGTTTGCAAGCTTAATCTGTTCTGGAAACATGCTTGTAATCCAAAGCACTCATATATCAAAGTAAATTTCAAGAACCACTGGCTCAGATGTGATCAGCTGTGATCATGTGACATTTGGCGTCATGTACTACTTGTATTGCAAGACACCACTCGGTTTATCAAGTTAAAATTAGAAATGATTGCTAGCCTTGCAGAACACTCCCAGAACAAGTTACGCTCAATCTAAGGTTTTACTGTATATATTTTCAAAGCTCTTCCTCATCTTTATTTTCAGTAGAGCTTGATCATTTATTCGGTATTATTTTTAGGAAGCAGGATGAAGTTTAGTGATTGAACTAGCTACACAAAGGGACCTCAAACCTCTTTCTAGGAGTAAATACCTCTTCCTTCAGTAGTAGCACTGCAAAAAGTAACCTCACTGAACCACCTGAGCGAACTTCAAAAGGAACTTCAACCACTCACCTGGATACAAGCCAGAGGCTCATTCGTCCAAATCGAATATCCACCAACTAAATATATTCTCTCATTATGGACAGCAACTCCAGATTCATTTTGGCCTAAAGTAAGAGAATTGAATGAAAAGAAAAAAATAAATCTATTTTCCTTGCATGTCTTAATTAACCCTTTTGCCACTGAGGGATACAATTTCCCCCTGTGGCACATTTGTATGCTCCACAAGGATTTTCACAGCAACTAATCGCTGCCTGCCAGTACTCAGAAGAATTAACCACTCCTTCACAGAGAATGAATTTGTGTCAGGTCAGAACCAAGCCAAAACACACACTAGCCAGACAAGTTAGGAAATACAGCTTTAAATGCAGCAATAATAAGCAATAACAAAATAAGAATTCTATACTATGTTGTATGCCATTAACTTACAGGGGCAGAAATAAGGTATATTTTCAAAATGCAAAATACCTCCTGTATCTACAAATGCTCTAGGGCAAGTGCTTACATTTGTAAAGTAACAGCTGCAACCCCAAGACGCCAGTAAGACAGAGCCATGCCCCCACTGTCCCCCCAAATGAAGACAAATGACAGAAAAGACCGATAAAGTTACTACCCTCCTTTTCTTTACATAGACAACAATTTTAAGACTATATTAAAGTTCCCAATCTGGGACCAATAGGGGTAGTCCCTAGATACTGACACGCCAAAATGATGAAAGGTTCCTCCCCCATTTAAAAAAGAAGACAGAATAACTCACTACCACATATTCTTCCCTGGAGGCCATCAGAGAGTGAGATAGTCTCTTTTTATTGATGGGCTGACACAGGATTGACTGCGGTAATAAATAAGATGGATCCTTTGGCGGCCAGAATCCCAGATCCAGGGACCGAGGGGTTAAGGTGCTACTATAGCAACTCAGAGAGACTGAAGTCCTTGTAGGTGGGCCCTAAAATCATTTTCACAAAAACAAGAGCTCCACACAAGGCAGCTAACCCTTTCACATTGGTTCTGTACTCAGTGTTGCTTCCCCAGCAATAGCCGTGAGTGGTTGAGCATCCACTCAGCATACTGAGATGTTCTCAGGAGCTAGTCCAGCCCACCATTCTGGGTTTGTGATTTTCCTATCAGTACAGCAGCCTGGAAAGGACCTGATCCCCTTGGCGGTTTATAATGCAAGTCCACAAGGGAAAGGTTTTCAACTCCGTAGAGAAACGTCAGGGGTAAGTTGTTCATGACTTTCCTTTTATTCCCTGTTGAGAGGAGGGTTCATACCTAGCATTACCCTTGATAATGCTTGAAGAGCTATGTGGCCAGAAACACCACCAAACCCTGAGGCATAGACCTGCTCTAAGTGTTCGTTGTTAGGAGAATACAGCCAGAAACCGTATGTGACAGTAATAGGGAAGACCCTACTCCTAAACTCAAAACACATAAGAGGACCAAAAGTGAAAAGAGAAAAAACCGCTTCTGCAAAGAGTTCCTAATTCTTTGGTTCCTCTTAACTGTACAAAGTTCCTCTGTGAATACTTACTGACAAGAAATAACTTGACATACCTCTCTCAGCCAAGTGAGAAGATGCACGAAGGTAAGAGGTGCCTTGAGAAACTAGCTCAGCCACCTGACTGAGTGACATTTTGTGAGATAAATAATGAGCACTTTTCTGGTTAATAAAAGCAAGGTGTTCTGCCACCAGGCACTTGATATTTAGAGATGCACCAAAGACGTTTAAGAAAACAAATGTGGCAATTTCTTGAATCTCTGCTTTTCCTGATTTACTTAGTCAAAGGTACTTGCCAGTCAACAGGTTGAAATTACAACGCGTCCACTGGTCAGTGTCTATGTTGTAAGAATCTATATGCCGCACAAGGATCCGGTCATTATTGTAGTCCAGGTCATTGCCTCCAAGAACATAAAGCTTTCTTTGAACAGCAGCCATGGAATGGTAGACCCTTCTCTGCAGCATAGGACTGCGGCTTATCCATTTATTCTGGGGGAAGAGGGGAGGAGAAGAAATTCAGGTGAATTCTGTTAACAGGAGACCTCCATGGCAGAAAACAGCAGTGCCTCATTAGTAGCCGGGACTCTAATGTGTGTCAATCACATTCTGGTTGAATGTTGCTCACAGATTGAAAGGTATGGGTGTCGTACCTGAGAGCAAGTGCAGAAGAACCACATATTCCAACTTTATTTTGCAACTTACATAAGGCATTTCGTCTTGTTGGGGTTGCATTTTATGGGGCATTTTTCATTTTATAACGGGAGCCCATGAGAATAGAGTTTTCATGATGGTTGTCTCACCCAAATGAGAGAACTTACTCATGCAAATTGCATAAAAGTGAAAGCACCTGGCTAGGTGTAATAATTAAGAAAACGGATCTTGGGGCACCTGAGTGGCTCAATTGGTTAAGTGTCCGACTCATGATTTTGGATCATGATCTCAGAGTTCATTGACTTTGGGCTCTGTGCTGATGGTACAGAACATGCTTGGGAATTGCTTGCCCTCTCTCTCTCTCTCTCTCTCTCTCTCTCTCTCTGTGGCCCCCTCCCAAATAAATAAATGAAACATTAAAAAAGAAAGAAAGAAAACAGGTTCTGGATCCAGAATGCCTAAGTTTATAACCTTGTGTCACCTCGAGCAATTAATTTAACCTCACTGTGCCTGTTTCCTCATCTGTAAAGTGGGAAGAGCCACACACTACCTGACAAGCTTGTTGTGAGGATTAAATTAGTTAAGACTCATGAAACATTTAAAAGAGTGACTGCCACATAATAAATGTCCAATCAATCAAAATGCACTTCAAAAAAAATTATTGTGATAATAATCGTTGGCTACCCAAGGCCTCTACATAAGGTGGGATTGAAGTGACTTTGCTGTTCTGTCCAAAATTTACCTTCAAAGATCAATGGAAGAGCTAAGATCTTGTTCCACAACAAAGTTCCATGTGGCCTCTGTATTTATATTTATAATTACATCTTCACATCATCTTCACATCATATCATCTTATAATCACATCTATAAATTCATATTTATAATCACATCTTCTACCAAACTGGGGTAAGTTATTTCTAGGCACGTGTTTGTTTGTTTTGGTAGAAAGCCAACTTTTATACAACTTCAAGAATGGTTAAACCTCAACTGTTTGGTCCTGGGTCATGCTAGTAATGGGAAAGACATGCTCAACTCCCCTTTAAATACGGCTCCTTTCAAAAATGTATTGTAAACTGCAACACTAGAGGAAAATCAAATATGACCTTAATTTTAAATCTCAACTAAGTAATCAACAGGTAAGCAAACTTAACCATTTCCTTTCTACATGAACACTAAACTACAGGAAGAACCCAGATTCCTTTCGCCAAGAAAAATTTGGATTTTGACTAAAAAAAAATCATATGATGTTTTGAATACATAGAATTTCACCAGCTTACAAAGCTATAACCGGATAAGCAAAAAGAAAAAAGCTTATATAAATATTGGTCCATTCACTAAAGGCCTATCTACCAGTTCATTTCTAATTCCTCTTTTAAAGATAAACTTAAAAAAGAACGGTTCGAAGGGCTTGCACTGATTTCCTCCCCCTTTTTAAACATATCCTAAGAATCTCCTTCCAATCAAATGTCATCTTTAATAAAGTAGCCAAACCTTTCTTTCAGATATTCTGCGAAGAAATATCTTCAATACACTTTACATGAGTGGATTTAACTCAAAACTCTGATGATGCTTTCCTCCGGTGCTTTCTATGAGGCAACCTATTCCACTATTAGGAATCAATGTGTGCATTAGCAGTCCGGTCCCCTGCCACAGGGCTGTGGACGCCATCTGGTTTATAAAGCCTGCCTGCATCCCCTGATTATATCTTTAGCTTCCTTCACTGCCGTGCCTGCCAGGTGAGCCGCCAACCGCTGCAAAGGCAAAGAAACAGAGAGGCCTAGTGGGGTCATTCCTAATAAGCTAGCGTGTGAATACTAATCAGTGGTGGGGAAGCAGAGGTCACCCCAGCCTGCCTGTTGGCAGGTAGCGATGTGCTCTGTGGCAGATGGCAGGCATTATCGACTCTCCACAAAGGCCTAGAAGAGAAATAAGCACCAGGGCTGAATGATAGAGTTATTGAGATTCTGAGCAAGATGCAAGCAGATGTGATGTTTGCCAGTACCCACCATAAACAATATGCCAGCAGAATTTTTAAAAAGAGCATGTGTATACAAACATGAAACAGAACTCATTTGAGAAATGTTAACACCTTCTTCCTCTTTAACCACGTGTGCACCGAACTCAAGTAACTGCCATTAATGATCCCTCTTGAGACATCTGGCCCATGGACATGTGGTCTCTGAAATCTACAGCTTCTAATGACATCAGGAAACACACTTGCAAAGAGAGAAATACCTTCATTAAATTCAGAATCAAATCACGTTGAAATAAAAAGATACCAAGCCAACTGAAGTCATTCAGGATGCTCATTTGGTGGCCAATCCTGACTCAGGCTACCAAAGCTAACCTGTTGTTTACTGTTCTGTTATCTCTAGCTGATAAATGTTAAATTCCCAGTTCAAATATTTTTAGAATACTGTCATAATCATGAAAAATATTTACATTAACAAAATCATACACATTGTGAAATTCTGAAAACATTTGCCAAGGCCACAGCTATTTTGGTAGAAGGAAAAGTGAGTAAAAATAGTTCTTCTTTGGGGAGCCTGGGTGGCTCAGTTGGTTGAGCGTCTGACTTCAGCTCAGGTCATGATCTCATGGTACGTTGGGCTCTGTGCTGACAGCTCAGAGCCTGGAGCCTACTTAGGATTCTGTGTCTCCCTCTCTCTCTGTCCCTCCCCTGCTCACACTCTGTCCATGTCTCTCAAAAATAAATAAACATTTAAAAAAATGTTTAAATAGTTCTTTTGGGGACAAAAAAGTAACTGAGTGTATATGACAACTGGACAGAAGAAGGGAAAGACACCATTAAAATATTTGCAGTTCAGGCACCATTTGTTAGATGAAATACACACGCTTATCGGATACTTCTACTCCATACTTGTCCTGGACAAGGACATTCTGGCTATACTGAGTTAAATAAAAGTTGTTATTTTATTTGGGA
Source organism: Hyaena hyaena (assembly GCF_003009895.1). Taxonomy (NCBI): domain Eukaryota; kingdom Metazoa; phylum Chordata; class Mammalia; order Carnivora; family Hyaenidae; genus Hyaena; species Hyaena hyaena. Next base: position 457,422 of record NW_024081522.1, on the reverse strand, counting down.
GAAATGAAACAATAGGCATGTTCCCTTCTTGGAAGGACATGCCTTCTAAAAGGACATAGCAACAGGTCAATCAAAATCCTTCCTTTGGATGCCTCTGAATATAAATAGTCACTTGAGATAATGGAAATAAAGCATTAACTCGTCAACATACTTACCCTTCTTCCTACATTATGCAAAACTCTGAAACAGTTAAGCATTGTGTACAGCATAAAACTAAAGGAGCTGAGGTTTTGTGAGGGGGAAAAAAAAGCCACCGAAAGGCAATTTATCCAGATGCTTCCATTTCTCTATATAAGTTTAAGATCCACGTGTGTGTACAGACTTGGCATTTCAACTACTAATTATGGTGGAAATCTTTTAAAATTCATTTTAATTAAGGTAATGAGTTTTTCTTATATGATTCTTACCTGGTTAGGTTCATATACCATTAGTCTGTTCTGATATTGTGCTGTGTTAGTTACTCCACCTGTAATGGATTAACATGTGTTAGAGCTTTCATGAATACAAAATAGGATATTCCAACATAAGAATGAGATACAATTAAAGGAAAATTAGCTACTGCTGAGGATCTATTTGTATACCCTCGTGGTGAACCCATGACATAATTAAGAAGCTTATTGTTGAAGCAGTTTCATTTTCAAGAAACATTTTAGAAGCAATCCAGTTGAGAGCAAGCAACAAGTATGCTGAGATTACCAAGAGGCCCCAATTCTGACAAGCTGCTCTGCATGGCCAGAATGAGGGGCAAAGTATGGCAGGGAATGAACATAACACACATAGACAAAACTCTGTACAATTTATGCCCTGGACAGAATTATATGAAAAATTATTTTCCTTAGCTAAACTGGCATTTTTATAGCTCTAACCTTCTGTATACTAACACAGTGATGTCTTGATATCTCTTTGGAAGAAACACTAAGGAAAGACATTACTTATCAAAAGAATTTTGAGCCAAAGCTGTCCAAAAGAATATAAGAGCCACCAATGTGAATCACAGAAGTAATTTTAAATTCCCCAGTATCCATGTTAAAAGCTAAAAAGATGGGTACCTGGGTGGCTCAGTCAGTTAAGCGTCCAGGTCTTGGTTTTAGCTCACTTCATGATCTTGTGATTAATGGGATGGAGTTCCACATCAGGCTCTGCGCTGACAGTATGGTGCCTGCCTGGGATTCTCTCTCTCACTCTTCACTCTGCCCTTACCTTATTCGTGCATGCAAGTGCATGTGCACACTCTCTCCCTCTCAAAATAAATAAATAAGCCTTAAAAACAAAACGAAAAAAAAAAAAGTGAAAGTAGGGGGTGCCTAGGTGGCTCAGTCGGTTAAGCATCCGACTTCAGCCCAGGTCATGATCTCGTGGTTTGTGGGTTCGAGCCCTGCGTCGGAATCTGTGCTGACAGCTCAGAGCCTGGAGCCAGCTTCAGATTCTGTGTCTCCCTCTCTCTCTGCCTCTCCCTCCCCCATCTCAAAAATAAACATTCAAAAAAAATTTTTAAAGAAATAGTGAAAGTAAACTTAATATAAATTTAATTTTATTTAACTCAACATAGCCAAAATATTATCATTTCAATGTGAAATTGATATAAAACTTGGAACTATTTTATGTTCCTTTTTTCATACTGTCTTCAAATCCCAATGTATATTTGACATGGCACATTTCAATCCAAATTAGCCATATTTCAAGTGTTCACTAAGCCCCATATGAGTAAGAGCACAGTGTTTAGTTGTTAGCAACTTTTCTAAAGCCTTCTTGACAAGTGCTTAGATCCAAAAGACTCAAGACCTTCTGCTTAGTCAAGAACCACTAAATAATCATTACCTTTCTAACAAAGTTTCTCCTATCCGTCCTCATATTTTCATGTTTGTGGTATACACTGAATCCCGTAAAACCCAGAAACTACCGATTCTACTTTAGTTTTTACCACCAAATGGAAAAACTATAAAACATAAATCAACACCATAAGAAAATAATACTAGTAGATATTAAATGTTAGGTAATAAAATAACTAGACTATGAGAACTACCCTCCCAAATAAAAATCTCTTTAGAGATTTTTGCCTTATACATAGTTCTAGATGCTTGTATAAAATAAATAACATTTTAATAAGTATCACACAGAAGCAGCTAATTTTGCAATAAAGATCTAAAACTGAGCCACACTACAACTGTTTCCTACTGAAATTTTTTAATTCAAAAGTATGTACATAATGACCAAAACAGTATTAATGTTTTTCTTACTTTGACTAAACTTTAGACAGGCTTCCTTGTGTCTCTTAGGCCCCTGACCTCCCTTTTCTTTGAGCTCTCACTTTAGAGAACCTGTAAATTCTGTCTCTGCCTCTTTGAGGTAGAAGTCACTTAAGAAGCTTCTTGCAAGTTTTACAACCCTGGAAGATATCCCTCCCAGCTCTAGGAGCCATCCCATTGAAATGTAATCATCAAGGAAGTTAATGTCACTATCTCCCAGTTTCTATGGAAGGTAGGAGCCTCACATTGCTGGGTGCCAATCAGAAAACACGAATAGCCTAATCACAGAGAAAAACATTTATAAAATCAGGGGTAACTAAATGTGCTCAATATATCACATTGATCAACCTTGCTCCAAAACTCCTTCAGTACTTTTCTACTAGCTCACCCCAGTGCTTAAAAAACTCTACAGCCTCTTGTTCTTCAGAGTTTATTTCAGGCTGCATTTTGGTCTCCCTCCCCTACTGCAATAGTCTTGGACAAGTCTTCCTTCTCTGCTTAACTTTGTCCAGTATAATTTTTCCTTTGATGGCTCATATACTTTGAATAGGTCCCCACCATCAACTCCATGGCCAGGAGTCAAGCCAACCGGAAACCAGAGTATTAGTGCACACCCTCAGCTAAGCCAGAACAATCCATCAATATTAAGGGATACATAAAGGGAAGGGAACCTGTCCAGGCCAATCATTACTCTCTCATTCAACCCCAATAAGGAGATTACATCTTTCATATAACTGACCATGGCTTTTATTAACTGGAGGGAATTTTTTTTAAATATTCTCCCTGAAGCCTGCAACTACTTTTAAGATCAATGAAAGCTTTATCTGCAGAGTAAGTCCACAAGGAACAGAGAAACGAGGTTCCTGCCTTCAAAGAAAGTCTTCTCAGCATTTCCTATGGAATGTCTCATTTTAAAATAAAACTGTAGGAAAAGAAAATACACTTAAGAAAGCTGTGCTGAAATGCCTACAGAGTCAAAATGTATGTCCAAATAAATACAGAGGCATATTTGTTTCCTTCCCAACCTTCCTTTTCTTATCTGATTAAAAATTGAATGTCCAATAATTCTTTCTCAGCATAACTAACAACACAAGAATAATCAAATCTATTGAGACCTCACAAGTCTTCAGGGTTAAAATGATTGCCAAGTGCTTTTGATCTGGGCCATAACCACCAGATTAATGTCCAGCTCGCCTATAATCATTTCTCCAAATGAGAGGGAGCAGAGGGCAAAGCTCCCACCCATAATTTCAAAATTTTGACGGTTTTCCTCCTTGTGTTAGAAATATGGGATGGAATTAATATCTACTGCAGTCAACTATCTGTTTATGACAGTATTGGAAAATATTTATACTACTATATGTATCAGAGTCTGCCCATTATAGATTAAATGTACAACCAATGGATTAGAATGTAGCTATTACATCCTCTCTCCTAAGGAAAGCATACAATTTATCTTCATGCTCTTCAGAATTATTATTTACTCTCTTCTACAGATGCATTCGTAATAGTTTTTTTTCCCTTAATCTGCACGCGGTAATTAGATTCCTTACCCTTATATTCAAATTTTCACTCACATGACAATGCTTAAAAATGAAATACTGGGTTACTAGGTGGAAGTAAACATAAAATTCCTAGTTAGTTATTTGGTTGATGACTTCTGGAATGTTAAACCATGGGAGGTGCCTAACAAACCCAGTGCTGTAACTTTTGCCAAGTCAGTACTGCAAGGGAAAAATCTTAGAAATTGGTCCTGTTGTTTTCCTCCTTTGAAATAATTTACAAACGATCACACAAAAACCATTTCTTCTTGGTACAAAAAATAAATTTTAAAAAAGCAGCCCACACATCTTTAGCAGCGTTATGTGCACAGCTTATCATTACATTCTCTTCACATAACACTCTTCACTTTTAGATTAATCTGCTGAAATGAGATGCTAAGGATTTGCATACAGATTTGACTATACAAAAATAGATATGGAATTAATAACAGTCTCTATATGTTTTAATTTCTCCTAGACTGGAGTACCCTTGCCTGCAGCAGTATTCCTGGCTTTGAAAGTCATCAAGCTGATTTGCCTGCTCTGGGTTATGATGCCACATGCTGCTATACTGTCCCCTGCAATCAAAGCACTTGCAAAGATAGATTCTATGCCTCCCTCTATTGAGTACATTTTATAGATTGGCAGTTTTGATCTCCCTCCCCCACCCCAGGGGGGGATAATCTGCATCTTAACAGCTTTCTATAGATACATTTGTCATTAAATATGCCATCTTGTATCAGCATCCATTTTTAAAGCCAAGTTTTCCCTAACTTTGAAGCGCCACTGTCAAAGTGAAGACTTTTCAGCCAAAATTGAAAATGAACAGCTCTGTCTCATACTTTTGAACTGTGCCTTAAAGATATACTGCAGGTTCCCCCAAAGTCAAATAAGTCTTTAAAAACTGCCAGAAGGAATGAAAAGTTACCACCATGCTACCAGCAATGAGAAATGCTTTCTATCATCAAGACAAGAGTAAAGCATTTTTCTTAAGCCTCCCTGTTCGGCTCCTCACAAAACGTTGTGACAAGTGGATGAATGCCTACCAGAGAAAGGATGACAGGTGACTGCCAAACAAGCAACTTCTGCCTCCGCTGCTGGAATTCACGGACTCCCAAACTCACTGGGCTCAAAAGCAAAAACTGGTCAACACTAACAATGTCTATAGAATAGGGTGTTAAGAAAAATAGCTCTCAATATACATGGGTCAGGATAGGTCAAGTCTGGTGACTCTGCTATGTTTTTTTTCAAGGACAGAAAATGCATCTGTTGATACAGAGCCCTATGCTACACGCTTTAGCAGAAACCTATGGCAGGGAATGCAGTGCCTGTACTCCTACCAGGACAGAGCAGAATGCAAAGAACTGAACGCGTCCATGCTCTCAGGAAAGACGCTCCAGGCTGGAACTCTGCCAGCCAATTGAGGATGGTGGAAAACCATCTCAAGTTCTCTGCAACTCTCCCAGAGGCCTGCAGTGCCCAGCTCTGTGCTAGACTAGGGGGTTAGTTTCAGGACAGGCTGTGGCATCAACCCCACCCAGGCTCCTTTATGACTCTATCCTTGGGGGAGGATTTAACACACCCAGGCTTAGGTTCCTCATATGCACACTGGAGATGACGGTATCTCTCGAACAGGTTTGGCATACTCTTACGGAGTGCGTGGCATACAGGCAATCCCAAGAGGAAGTTTATGACAGCACTGTAGTCATTTATTTATGGAAATTTCTTACCATTTCCATAAAAAGTACAAATGAGTACATATGGAATATTAAAAAAAATAAGTAAGTATAGAATACTGAATTAATAGATAAATGAATTTTGTAGTCTAAAATAGATTTTTTTTTTCTGATAACTAGAATTACTGGCTGGTTTATAAGGTATCAAAGGCTTTTTCCTTTGATGGTAAAGCTTCTCCTCCATATGTTTGCTCTAATTCTCAAACAACAAAAGCTTCACACTTACAGTCTAATTATCAAAAGAATGACTGGCATTAGTGTGAGTTCATATTATTCATTTTTTTAAATAGAACCAAATTCATTACTAGTCCTTAAAAAAAAGGGATACCATGGGTATGTATACAATTAATAATATTTACATTAAAAATACTTTCTTGTTATCTAGTTTTTCACATTACACTATCCATATTTTTAGTGCTTATAATGCTACCTAAACAATTAAAGCCAAGAATATTTCTACTAAATTAGCATCTTGAATAGGAGCATACTTAATCCATGCATTAAATTAAAACTATTATCCATATTATTTCTGTCACACTTGAGGAAACCACACAAATGGATAGGTAATTAATAGACTCAAAATCTGTAAAGAAAGTCTCAAATTTACGAAATATCTGTAAAGGGTTGAGGCACTTGAAAATATAAATTACGTTTATGTCACCTAGAGTGAACAGATATAAATTTGTGACCTAAAACATGTAAGTAATGTACCATGTATTATTTAAAAATAGATGAAATAATAAACGAAGGTAAAATCTACCACAATGCAGATGTTAGTTGCCCTTTAGAATATCAATAATATTTTCTCTAACTCCCAATTACTCATTCTATAGATTGCTGTAATCCTGCCTCCAAAGATTTCTGCATGGTCTTTGCAGGGGTAAGCTCTCAAGGTCACCTCTATGGGTCTCTGGTGTCCTGGCTTGTTATGTTCTTGTTGGATCTTTAATCTCCCGCCTGCCATCAACCAGATTCTTCAACCATTGCCCATTTCCATGAGGTAGCTTTAACCTTCTTCTCTTCTCTTGGGAATAAAGAAAATGATATGTTTCTCATATTCTTAGGTAAGTAATTCAGCTCACTCTTTATTCTACCTTTTTTAAAATGTTTGTTTATTTTGAGAGAGAGAGCATGCTCCTGCAAGCAAGCTGGGGAGGGGCACAGAGCCAGGGGGCCAGAGGACCCAAAGTGGGTCTGTGCTGACAGCAGAGAGCCCCTATATGAGGCTCAAACCCACAAACCATGAGATCAGGACCTGAGCCAAAGTTGGGTGCTTAATCCACAAAAGCCACCTCGGCTCCCCTTTGCCTTTTTTGTGTCATCTAGACAGACACAAATGGATCGCCTAAACAAAGGCTGTTCTCCCCACAAAAAGGTAGACATTATGTGGCTCAACTCTTGTGCCCTGAGAAAAGTGGTCAATTAAACAATTGAAAATAATCAAATCAGTTTGTTGATCTAAACAAATCGCCAGGTATGAGGATCCTTCAGTGTATCTTTTACTCTCAGCTGTATCATTTGGGAATGATCTGTTTTTGAGACCTTTGTTGTAGTGATAAACAACTGTGTTGTTTAGTTTCTTGGGAAAAACATGGTTTTCAAAAACCAGAGACACAGAGATCAAATTCAAACTTCATCAAATACCAGCTGTGTGATCTGTGAAAATCACTTAGCATCTTTAAGCCTCATCTTCTGAGCAGCAATGTGAGGGTAAACAAAATGCTTCTTCAGAATAAAGGGAAGTCCACTTAGGATAAAACCTTTGTTAATTATTTTGGGGAATGTAAGTGATCAGATTTGCTTTCTTTAGGCCATTTAGTTCTTTTATTTAAAAAAATTTGTTTTTGCCATTTGGCTTCATCTCAGTACAACGCTACAGTGGTTTTGTTTTCATCTTCTTCAGATGGAGAATGGTAAAGGCTGGGGCAGAAGTGAAACGAGAGGAGAAAAAGTAAGTGCTAGAAACAGCTGGTCTGTGAGAATCTACGGCAACAAAGAAGATGTCATTCTTAGAGGATATTCCAGGTCACTAGGAACTTTTAAGTGGACATGCCACATTATCAAGCTCCAGACCTCTACCAGGCAGGTGGCTTCCTCACATGGAGGAGCTGCCTGCAGGGGTAACAGGCACTCTCTCATGTACTTACTTGAATAACTCACTTTGTTCTCCCTCAAGCAAACCTTACATCCTTGACACTCACCTAACCCAACAAGCTGAACCCCTTCCAATGGAATCCTTTGGACCATTTCCAGCCTAAAAATCTTCTATCTTGAGTGAATCCAAGGATCTGCCTTGTCCAGTTGTCTGCTGAGCACCACCCAAAAAGTAGGACAGAAATTGACAAACTGGGCCACCACAATTTTGTGGTTTCCAACCTGAGTATGAGCTCTGACACTTAATTTTTAAAAACATGTCCATTCCCTCTGTTTTTTTGCAGAGGCTTTTTTCCACCCAAGACCACCTCCCTCAGACCTTCTATACTAGTCCTGACACCGCAGAACCTTGACAGACAATCCTGTTTCTCACTGGACTCCATGGACAAGGAACTCCCCAGGTTCCTGCCCCTCATCTGGGAGCTAACTTGGGTCCACATCCAGCATCGTCTCCTAACCTTCAGGCTTAGAGTTTGAGGGGTCTCTCCTTGTCCTGTCCAAGACAGAACCCCTCCCCAAATCCCTCATCCTGTGGTATCCTGTGGAGTTATCAGCATTCTTGGTATCTAGGAGGTGCTCTCAGCCTTTACTAACCAGGGAATGCTGCCTTCCCTTCCCCTTCTATTTTGCTCTCTCCTTTCCCTTATCTACCAATTTGCTTACTGCACTTTTGTCCTTTAAAAAGTTCCCTCCTTTGACTCTGGATTTCCTCCTCTATCTACTCTCTCTTCTCTCAGCCAAACTTCCATCTTTTTCTTCCCTCCTACTCTCTTTTTTTCTTCATAAAGCCAAAATGCTATTTATTAATTTATAATTTAAAAATGTAGCAGGGTGCCTGGGTGGCTCAGTCAGCTAAGCATCTGACTCTTGGTTTTGGCTGAGGTCATGAGATCATGGTCGTGAATTGAGCCACCGTCAGGTTCTGTGCTGATGCTGTGGAGCCTGCTTGGCATTCTCTTTCTCCCTTTCTCTCACTCTCTCTCTCTCAAACTTTCTCTGCCCCTCCCCCATGTGTTTCTCTCTCTCTCTTCTCTCTCTCAAAATAAACAAATGAAGTTAAAAAAAAAAAAAAGAAAAACTATGGCTGTCACATGGGCTGAATTATGTGTGTACCTAGAAACAGCACATCGTCTCCCAGTAGGCTGAAGATAATAACCAGAATGTTGTCTGGCCAGCTCGGATTCAGGGAGTAAGCTTTAGATGATATCCAGACTTCTGGCCTATACGTGCAGTTTGTACGTCTTCACTCCTCTTCCACACCCTAAACCACTACATTTTAGCTTCCACGTTCTTCCACTCCCCTAAAGCTACTTTCACTGAAATTACCAAGGAGTTCCTGACTAAAAATTGCAGAGAAAATATTCCGGACCTTGATGTCCCAGCAGTATTGGACACCTCTCAGCATGCCCTTTCTTTTTTGGTTTTGATTTCTTTAACACTCATCCTCTGACCTCGCCCATCCCACATTTTCAGGCTCCTTCCTCAGACCTCTGCACCCTCCTCACTAACATCTCCCAACGTTCTGCCTTGGCCCCTTTCCAGTCCAGCTCTTGCTCATCTGTCTCCTCACACTCTCCACTGCCTCATTTGATCTCATCTGACCTGCTCTGAGACCCTCCTCTCATACATTTGGTCTGAAAAGCCAAAGAAAAGGTGCTGTCTCTGAGTCGGAGGGGCAGAGGTTTTGAGAAAGTTCTAGCCAGTGAAGAGTGGCTGAGTAATGGCTACAGCCAAGTGAGTGGGGTCTGGGGAGGTGTGGAGGGACACCAGTGCGGGGTACAGGAAGGGCTCGGCGAGCTGCGTAGATCCCACACCAAGCTCTCCTGTCAACTGGCTTCTTCCCATAGGGTCCAGCTGCCTGGGCACAGGCAGAGACAATGGGACCCCAGGGGTTTGTCCAAGAGCAAGTGCTTGCCAGAGGGCAGGAGCATTACTGAAATGACTGCACTATGAAGCCCACTCATGAGGACAGGGAGGGGTTAATGAATAAATGAGAAGCATCCCAGTGGACCTAAGGTGAAGTTAGGAAGGTACTATGAACCTTCGTGACACCTGCATTAAGTACTCCCTGCTTTGTACCACTTCTGTCCCTGGGAAAGACTTCCATCATCACATATACCACATACTATCCTAGAATTATCTGCTGAGTCTGCTCCCTCTACTACACTGAGTCCCAATGCAGGACTATGTCTTACTCTTCGTTGTCACTGCACACTAGCCTGGAAGAAGGTTAAGGGTGGTTAGGAAAATAGCTCAGTGTCTCTTGGTTGGTGAGAAGGTTCACATACTCTGTGACCACAAGCCAGCTCCACCACACCCCCTGTTAATTCCCAACATTTTGTATGTAATACTTTAGATGCGAGTAAAACAATATTTATAATGATAGAGAAAAGCTAAAGCTACAGCATTTAAAAAATGTTTATGAAATTTTTCATTGTTCTGATTTTAATGAATATTAGAAATCCAACATCTCTCTAGTAGGTCTGAATAACTTAAAGTTATTTAAAATGGGGCAATGTAAGCTTCATATAAATTTAATCAAGATGAAAATAAACATATATTCTAGGGAGTTAAAGAAGCTTTAACAAATGTTTTTTCATTAATGAAATATCTGAAAAGCTTTTTTGATTGTCAGCTTCTAGAGGGTAGGAAGTGCATTTGCTGAATTAATCTTATTTATCTCAGAACAAGCAAAGGACTTAATAAGGATGTAGCAGTCACCAAGAGCATCAGGAAAGCATTAAATACTGCTTTTGAGTAAATGCAGTAGCATCTGTCTTATTTTTGCAGTTTTAAAGCACTAATTTTGTGGTTAGTTTCCCATTATCTTGGTGAAATTTGACAAAAACAAAAAGGTAGGCTGTTCTGCAAGATGAGCTCAGGATTAATTTTCACTCACAAAAAGGTATCTTTTTAGTAGTTCACAAACAATATCTCACAATGGAAAGCGTACCTTTTAAAGCACAACTGCAGGATATGTAATGCTTCTTTTGCTTCAGTATTGTGAATTTCAAGTAGAAATGATGTGGAGCATTTGTGAATTGGGTCACAGTGTCAAATGCTACAGGAGCCTGTAAAATTTGACTATCTCTAACATCTTAAATTAAATGCTAATGGGCATATCCATATAGCCTGCTTTTCTGAATTCATCTACGCTTGTCTCATTTTAAAAACCATGGACAGGTTTCAAGGTGTCCTGACCCCAAAATGGACAGAGAAAAGGGAGGGAGTATGGAGAAAGAGTGAACACGCTAGAAATACTGAATCTCTAAATATTCACTTTGTGTTTTGTGGAACAGAAATAAGCCTCTAAAATCCACATTCTAAAATCCTTACTCCCTTTACCTCAGGCAAAGCTTGTAAACCACCAGAAAGATGGCAATGACCTAATCCCCCATCAGTTAAATTAGAAATATTTGATTATTTGTTAAAGGATAAAATCTATTTATTTGCAACAATAAATCTGGGTAACACTTCTAGATCAGTGATAAGGTGATATGTACCGGCCTTGTTTTTTTTAAGGGGTATACTTCGTTTTTTAATCTAGTACCCCTCCTTATCCATGGTTAGATTCACAACTGACTTATGACAAGCTGGTCCTGAGGAAAGAGGAAGAAAACTGAGGTATTAGAAGTGTCACTGGTGATTTCCTTTTCTTTTTAATTACAGGTATAGTACCGTATCCAGGGAAGTAAGTTTTTCATCTCAAGTCCACAGTGGGGAGAAACAAACCTGAGAAAATTGGGATTGCTTTCATTAAGCTTGGTTAACACAGGCAGCATACATTAGTGCAAAAGAACAAAGAAAATGTATTTCCTTTCACAGTAGGAGCAAAACAAAGTGATAGAGCAATATCGGTAGTAAGTTGATACTTTTAGTAAAACAGAAAAGGAAACATACAGAGCCATATTGAAAGAGAAATCAGCTTGATATCAGGATGATAGATCTAGCCAGTCTAGAATGAACGTCTGTGTTTTTCTAAGGCCTCACTAAAGAAGATATTAAGTAGTCAGACATTTAAGAATATGTACTGGAAACTGCAGCATTTTTTAAAAAGCTAGTTTTATAGCTAAGAAAACAGCAAATATTTGTTAAAATATTTGTGAGAAATTCATATAAAATTTAGATATGCAGTGCAAAATTTAGGAATGCATTAACAACATATGAAAATGAAATGAGTCAATGGAAGGAATGTAAATTGTAAGAAAATATAAGTTACATTGATTTTAGTAATCCATCACTGTTTTGTTATCCTAGTCAAGTACAGATCTCTTCCTTCTATTAGCAAAGGCTTATTTGTAGCCAAGTCTGAAATTTCTTCAGCAAAGCCAACAAGATATAGTCCTGGTAGTTATTTTCTTAACTATTGAAATATACACTTAAAAGGGAGTAATTTACCAGATAAACAAAGTTTTTTTATCTAAATATATCTATATACACTAATGTCCAAACACATATCTGAAGTTTATTTGGTATATAAGACCAGTAATTATTGGATCCATCTCATTTATCCCTCTCTGTAGTCCAATTCCTAACTTCATTCATTAATTACAGAGCACTTAAATCCTGACATGAGCTATGTTTCTTCAATGAAAATCAATGAATTGCCAATAATTGAGGCATAATCCAGAGAAGCCAAGACTGTGGCTGTCTCCCTGGTTATTGAGGACAGCAGAAGGAGAAATGGGCAGAATACAAATGAATTTAATTTAAATGCAAGGGAGAATTTTGTCAGAGCAGATGTTAAACAACTAGAGAAGATTATTGAAGGAAGCTGAGAAGTCTTCAAGATTTACTTAAAGGTGATTGCTTCTCCCACTTATATCAATGGATAAATCATCCAGACAGAAAATCAATAAGGAAACAGTGTCTTTTAACGACACATTAGACCAGATGGACTCAACAGACATATACAAAACATTCCAACCAAAAGCAGCAGAATATAAATTCTTTTCCAGTATACATGGAACATTCTCCAGGAGATATCACATTAGACAATAAAACAAATTTCTATAAATTTAAGAAGATTAAAACCAGATCAAGCATCTTTTCTAACCACATTGAAACTAGAAAGCAATTAGAAGAAGAAGAAAAAATGGAAAAAACAGAAATACCTGAAGTCTAAACAACACGCTACTAAATGAACAAAAAAGGGTCAATGAAGAAATCAAAGAGAAATTGAGATAATACATGGAGACAAATGAAAATGAAAACACAACAACCCAACGTCTTTGGGATGCAGCAAAAAACAGGTCTAAGAGGGAAGTTTATAGTGATACAGGCATACCTCAAGTAACAAAAAGTTTCAAATAAACAACCCAACCTTACACCTAAAAGAACTAGAAAAATAAGAACAACCTCCAAGGTTAGTAGAAAGAAGGAAAAAAATAAGGATCTGAGTGAAAGTAACTGAAACAGAGACTAAAAAAAAAAAAATGGACAAGATCAGTGGAACCAAGAGATGGTTCTTCAAAATGATAAACAAAATTGATAAACGTTTAGACAGACTCATCAAGAAGTGAAGAGAGAGGACTCAAATTAATACAATCAGAAATGAAGGTGAAGAAGTAATAACCAACATCACCAAAATACAAAGTGTAGCAAGAAACAACTAGGAAAAATTATATGTCCACAAATTGAACAACTTAGAATAAAATAGATAAATTTCTAGAAACATGTAATCCTCCAAAACTGAAATCAGGAAGAACAGAAAATCCAAACAGACAAATTACTAGTAATGAAACTGAATTAATCAAAAAACTTCCAACAAACAAAACTCCAGGACTAGATAGCTTCACAGGTGAATTCTACCAACCATTTACAGAAAAGTTAATACCTATTCTTTTCAATCTCTTCCAAAAATAGAAGAGGAAGGGTAGTTTCCAAACTCATTCTGTGAAGCCAGAATTACCCTGATACCAATACCAGATGAAAACATTACAAAAAAGAAAAGAAAAGAAAACTATAGGACAACACCCCTGATGAAAATAGATGTGAAATTCCTCAACAAAAGATTAGTAAACCAAATCCAACAATACATTAAAAGGATCACTCACCAGAATCAAGTGGGATTTATTCCTGGGATGCAAGGACAGATCAGTATCCACAAATCAATCAACATGATACATCACATTAAGAAAACAAAAACCATATGATCAGGACTTCTGAAGAAGGTGGCAGAATAGGAGGAACCTGAGCTCACCTCATCCTGCAGATACAACTAGACAACAACCCTCTCAGTGTAAATAACCCCCAAGATGACCCAAAGATGGCATACAGACTCTCTGCAGCTAAATTTAGAGAAGAGGCCACATCAAAGAGGGTAGGAAGGGCAGAGACACAGTTGAGAACTAAACAGACCTATAGAACTGTCTGCAGAAGAGAGGGACTCCAAAGCCCAGAGAGGAGAAAGAAAAGAGGGGATGAAATTCACACAATCTGACAATCAGGGGAGTTTAAAACTTATAATAAAAAAAAAAAAAAAAAAAAAAAAAAACAACCAGCAGTCTTGTGGGCTGGAAAGGTGAGAAAAAACTGAGTCCCTACATTAAGGGGACAACACAACAAACAGCCCCATGTAGCTACAGCATAGAAGCAGCAGTTTGAAAAACACCTGGGGTATACAGGAGAGAAATTTTTTACTAATCTCAGAGTGCAGCTAGAAGGACAGGGATCATTGGGGGACTTCTCCAGGAAAAAAAGAGCTGGCGGGCGCCACCATTTCCCTCCCCATCCCACATGGACACCTGCTAGAACCAGTGCAGTGCCAACACTCTCCACCTAACTTGCTAAAAGTACACCATATCCTGTGTGGTGCACACACGCCCCCTAGTCATGCCTCAGCTCCAGGTCCCCTCCCACAGCAGAAAAACACAAACCTTGCTAACACTATCTGACCTATGACCTACTCCAGAATGCTTCTCTGAGTCCACCCACTCATCCCAGCCTCCTTAGGTGGAGGCAGCTGCAGGTCCCCTCCCACCAGCACAAACGTTGGTGGCACCATGCACCCCACTCCCATGTTCTCCTGCAGTTTGGTAATACTGCATCTCCGGCAAATGCCTGTTCTGACTCAAGTTAATCCAAAGGTGGCCCCACACTGGTTCACTAAAAACACAAGGACCAAACCCTACCCACAACAGGCAAAGAGAGCCATTGCAGATGAATGGATGGAAGGAAAGTGCTGCAGAGCCACAATAGCAGAGCACATACAACACACATTCAAGATGAACTCCTAAGAAGCCAGGTTCTGATAAACATGGGACACTACACTGCAGGGCACTACAGGACCTCTTCTTCATAAGGTCACTATTTTCAAAAACAGGAGATGTAGTTGATTACCCTAACACATAGAAACAGACATAGAGAGTCAAACAAAGTGAGGAGATAGAATAGTATGTCCAAAATGAAAGAACAGGACAAAAATCACAGCAACAGACAAACAAAACAGAGATAGTAATATGCCTAATAGAGAATTTAAAGTAATGGTCGTAAAGATACTCACTCAACTAGAGAAGAGTAGAGGACCTCAGTGAAACCCTTAATAGACAGAAAACAATAAAAGGAGCCCAATGGAGATAAGGAACTCAATAACTGAAATTGAGTATACACTAGCTGGAATAAATAGTAGACTAGAGGGAGCAGAAGGACAAATCAGTGAGTAATGAACAACTGAGGAATGTAAATCAATCAAGATGAACAAGACAGAAAAAAATAAAAAATGAAAATAGCCTGGAACTGACACCAGAAGAGAGAGAAAAGGGGGCAGGGAATTTATTTCAAGAAATAATAGCTAAAAATTTCCCAAATCTGGGGAAGGAAACAGAAATCTAGATCCAGGGGTGCCTGGGTGGCTCAAGTGCTTAAGGATCAGACTTAGGTTCAGGTCATGATCTCATAGTCTGTAGGTTCAATCCCCACACCAGGCTCTGTGCTGACACCCAGAGCTTGTAGCCTGATTCAGATTCTGTGTCTCCCTCTCTCTCTGCCCCTCCTCCTCTCTCTCTCTCTCTCTCTCTCTTAAAAATAAACATGAAAAAAAAGAAAAAAAAGAAATCCAGATCCAGGAGTCACAGAGAGCCCCCAACAAATTTAACCCAAGAGGTCCATACCAAGGCACATAGTAATTAAAATAGCAAAAAGTAGTGATAAAGAGAGAATTTTAAAAGCTGCAAGAGAGGGGTACTGGATGGCTCAGTTAGTTAATCATCTAACTCTTGATTTCAGCTCAGATCATGATCTCACAGTTGGTGAGTTTGAGCCCCAAATTAGACTCCATGCTGACAGTGTGCAGCCTACTTGGGATTCTCTCTCTTTCCTTCTATTTCTCTGTCCCTCCTCCACTAAAGTGCATGCTTGCTTGCTCGCTCTCTCTCTCTCTCTCTCTCTCTCAAAATAAATAAACAAACTTAAAACAAGCAGCAAGAGAAAACAAAACAGTTACATACAAGGGAAACTGTCAACTGGTTTTTCAGCAGAAATTTGGCAGGCCAGAAGGGAGTGGCCTGATATATTCAGAGTGCTAAAGGGAAAAAAAAACCTGCAGCCAAGGATATTCTTCCAGCAAGGCTATCATTCAGAATTTAAGGAGAGATAAAGAATCTCCCAAACAAAAGTTAAAGGCATTCATGACTAAACCAGCCCTACATGAAATGTTAAATAGGACTTTTTGAATGGAAAGGAAAGCATATAAGTAGGAGTAAGAAAAATAAGAAACACAAAAGCAGTAAAATTATGTGTATCTATAAAAATCTAGTCAAGGGCTTCACAAAATAAAAGGATGTAAAGTATGACACCATATATATATATATATACCCAAAACATGGAAAGGGGTAAGTGAAAGGATACATTCAAATGACCATCAACTTAATATGGACTGCTGTATGCATAAACTGTTATATACAAATCTAACGGTAACCACAAATCAAAAACCAGTAAGAGTTATGCAAAAAACTAAGAGAAAGGAATCCAAGTGTATCACTAAAGAAACTCAACAGACCATGAGAAAAAAAGAGTAAGAGAAGATTGGAATAGAGATCTACAAGCACAACCATAAAACAAGTAGCAAAATGGCAATAAGAGCATACCTATCAATAATTACTTTGGATGTAAATGTACTAAACAGTCTAATCAAAAGACAAAAGGTGACAGAATGGATAAAAAAAACCTATCTATATGCAGCCTATAAGAGGCTCATTTCAGACTTAAAAACAGATGCAGACTGAAAGTGAAGCCATGGAAAAGCATTTATCATGCAAATGGAAGCGAACAGAAAGCTGAGACAGTAATAGTTATATCAAACAAAACAGAATTTTACAAAAGACTGTAACAAGAGATAAAGAAGGACACTATATAATTATAAAGGGAACGATGCAACAAGAAGATATAACAATTCTAAGTATGTATGCACCTAAATACATAAAAGCAGCTAATAACAGCAGGAAAGCACCTAAATACATAAAGCAGCTAATAACAAACATAAAGAAAGTAATCAATAGTAATACAAAATACTAGAAGACTTTGTGGCAATGCAACATAGTAAGTCCCACACTTATATCAATGGATAGATCATCCAAACAACACAAAATCAACAAGGAAACAGTGGCCTTGAATGACACATTGGACCCAATGGATCTAACAGATACATTCAGAACACTTCATCATAAAACAGCAGAATACATGTTCTTTTCAAGTGCACACGGAACATCACTTAGAAGAGATCACACATTAGGCCACAAAACAATTCTCAACAAATTAAAAAAGATCAAAGTCTTTTCCAATCCTAACATTATGAAACTAGAAATCAACCACTGTGGGGAATAAGTTTAGGAATTCCCTGAGGTTACACCAATGGGTTAACAAAGCATAGAGAATAAGAAAGCCGTAGGATGTACACATCCAAGTTTGGGTAAACAAGATTAGGTAAACAAGATTGGGTAAATGGGGCAAAGGCCCCCAGTGTGGGACAAAGGTAAAGGGCAAGAGTAGAAAGCTATTTTCACAGAAAGGAAGGACAAAATTAGGTAAACAGGTAAATAGGACTATAGACTGAGATGGGGCAAAGTTGCTCAGAGGGGAGCTAATTAGCAAAAGAAAGGTGCCTTGTTAACCCTGAGGTAGCATGCTCTTTCTTGTCCCCTAGACCAGTTCAGGTAAACAGAGGTGGTGCCTCATGTTTGCTGTAAACAACCATCCACCTGGTGCCAGGATCTTGTTTTGTACTGACCCAAACCCCTAATACCACATATCTCCACAACCTCCTTTTCCCCATGCCCGTGAGTTAATGTTCACTGTTTCACTGTCTCTTTGTGCATGCCTACCATACTTGTAGGCCTTCTGATCCTAATAAAAATGGAGCAAGGCCCCTTATTTGGGGCTCTTGTCTCCTCCCAGATATTAGTCTCTCTCTCATTTTCAATCCTGCATCCTTCTCTATTGCTGGACAAGAGAGACCTTCAGACCCAGAGTCTATGACAAACCACAAGAAAAGAATCTGGAAAGAACACAAATATATGAAGGTTAAATAACATGATACTAAACAATGAATGGGTCAACTAAGACATCAAAGAGGAAATCAAATAATATTTAGAGACAAATGAAAATGATAACACAATGGTCCAAAATTTTGGGGGTATAGCAAAAGTTGTTCTAAGAAGGATGTTTATAGCAATATAGGCCTACCTGAAGAAGCAAGGAAAATCTCAAATAAACAACCTAACCTTATACCTAAAGGAGCTATAAGAAAGATGAACAAACAACCCAAAACCAGTAAAGGAAGGAAATAACAACAGATTGAGCAGACATAAATGAAATAGAAACTAAAAAGAAAAAACAAAACAGAGCAGATCAACAAAACCAGGAGCTGGTTCTTTGTAATGATCAAATCTTTAGGCAGACTCATCAAAAACAAAACAGAAAGAGAGAGAGAGAGAGAGAGAGGACTCAAATAACCAAATCCAGAAATGAAAGAGGAGAAATAACAACCAACACCACAGAAATATGAAGGATTATAAGAGAAAAATTATGTACCAACACATAGGACAACCTTGAAGAACTGGGTAAATTCCTACAGGAAGAAATAGAACATTTGAGCAAATGGATTACCAGCAAAGAAACTGAATCAGTAATCAAAATACTTGCAACAAACAAAACATTCCAGGACCAGACAGCTTCACAGGTGAATTCTACCAAACATTCAAAAAGATTCAGTACTTATCCTTTTCAAACTATTCCAAAAAAATATAAGAGGATGGGAAGCTTCAAATTCATTCTTTGAGGCCAGCATTACCCTGATACCAAAACCAAATAAAGACACCACAAAAAGAAGTACAGGCCAAAAAAATCCAATGAAACATAAATGCAAAAATCCTCAACAAAATTAGCAAACCAAATTCAACAACACATTAAAAATATCATTCACCACAATAAAGTGGGGTTTATTCCTGGGATGCAAAAGTGGTTCAACATTTGCAAATCAGTGTGATACATCACATCAACAAGAGAAGGAATAAAAACCATAGGATCATTTCAATAGATGCAGAAAAATGATTTAACAAAGTACCACACATTCATGATTTAAAAAAACTCTAAACAAAGTAGAATTAGATGGAACATACCACAACGTAATAAAGACCATATGTGACAAACCCACAGCTAACATCATACTTAAAGGGGAAAAACTAAGAGCTTTTCCTCTATGATTAGGAACAAGAAAAGGATGTCCACTCTCACTACTTTTATTCACCATAGTACTGGAAGTTCTAGCCACAGCAACCAGACCAGAAGGTAAATAAAAGGCATCCAAATTTGTAAAGAAGAAGTAAAATTTTCACTGTTTGCAGATGACATCATACTATTTGTAGAAAACCATGAAGGCTCCACCAATAAAACTGCTAGAACTGATAAATGAATTCAGTAAAATTGCAGAATACAAAAACAATATATGGAAATCTGTTGAATTTCTATACACTAACAAATAGTAAAAAGAGAAATTAAGAACACAGTTCCATTTGCAATTGTGCAAATAAATAAATAAATAAAATTATTAGGAATAAATTTAACCAAAGAGGTAAAAGACCTGTACTCTTAAAACTATAAAATATTGATGAAAGAAACTGAAGATGACATAAACAAATAAAAGACATTCCATGCTCATGGACTGGGAGAACAAATATTGTTAAAATGTCCATACTACTCAATGCGATCTACAGATTTAATGCAATCTCTATCAAAATACCAGCAGTATTTTTTTTTTTTTGCAGAATTAGAACAAATAATATTAACATTTGTATGGAGACACAAAAGTCCCATGTAGCAAAAACTATCCTGAAAATGAACAAGACAGGGGGCAGGTATCACAATCTCAGATTTCAAGATATATTACAAACCTATAGTAATCCAAACAGTATGGTACTAGCACAAAAACAGACACACTGATCAATGGAACAGAATAAAAAGCCCAAGAATAAATCCATTTTATATGGTCAATTAATCTCTGATAAAGTAAAAAAGAATATGCAATGGAAAATAGACAGCAGTTTCTTCAACAAATAATGCTAGGAAAACTGGATAACTACAAGCAAAAGAATGAAACTGGACCACTGTCTTATATCATTCACAAAAATAAACTCAAAATGTATTAAGGACCTAAATATGAGACCTGAAGCCATAAAACTCCTAGAAGAGAGCACAGGCAGTAATTTCTCTGACATAGGCCATAGCAACATTTTCTAGATATGTTTCCTGAAGCAGGGGCATACAAGCAAAAATAAACTACTGGGACTAAATCAAAATTAAAAGCTTCTGCACAGCAAAGGAAACAATCAACAAATCTAAAAGACAACCTACTGAGAGAAGATATTTGCAAATAAAATGTCAAATAAAAAGTTAGTATGCAAATTACGAAGAACATATACAACTTAGCACCAGAAAAACCCCAAATAATCCGATTTTAAAAGGGGCAGAAGACCTGAACAGACATTTCTCCAAAGAAGACATACAGATGACCACCAGACACATGAAAAGATGCTCAATATCACTAATCATCAGGAAAATGCAAACCACAATCACAATGAAATAGTACCTCACCCCTGTCAGAATGGCTAAAACTAAAAACAAAACAAACAACAATTGTTGGTGAGGATGTAGAGAAAAAAAAACAAAACACTTGTACACTGTTTGCGGGAATGCAAACTGGTGTAGCCACTGTGGAAAACAGTATGGAGATTCCTAAAAACAAAACAAAACAAAAAAATAAACAAAAAAACCAACTACCATATACCATATGATCCGGTAATTCTGCTACCCGGTATTTATCCAAAGAATACAAAAACACTAATTCAAAAAGGACACCTGGGTGGCTTAGTTGGTTAAGTGTCCAACTTTGACTCAGGTCATGATCTCATTGGTTCACAGATCCGGACCCCACTTTGGGCTCTCTGCTGTTAGCACAGAGCCTGATTCAGATCCTCTGTTCTCTGCCTCTACCCCATTTGCACATGCACCCTCTTACCCTCTCTCTCAAAAATAAATAAACATTTAAAAACAAACATAAAAAAGAAATGATTGGGGGTACCTGAGTGGCTCAATCAGTTAAGTGCCTAACTCTTGATTTCAGTTCAGTCATGATCTCATGGTTTGTGGATTCGAGCCCACATCTGCGCTGGACCATGTGGAGCCTGATTGGAATTCTCTCTCTCTCCCTCTCTCTCTGCCCCTCCCCTGCTCTCTTTCTCTCAAAAAATAAATTAACTAAAAAAAACCCCTCCACTTATTTAAAATGATTTATGCATCCCTATACTTGTTGCAGCATTATTTTCTTCTTTTTTTTTTTTTTACAAATAGTTTATTGTCAAGTTGGTTTCCATATAACACCCAATGCTCATCCCCACAAGTGCCCTCCTCCATGCGCATCTCCCCCCTCCCCCCCACACCCATGAGTCCTCAGTTTGTTCTCAGCATTCAAGAGTCTCTCATGGTTTACCTCTCTCCCTTTCCCCCACCATTTCTCCCCATCTTCTCCCCCATAGTCCTCCGTTAATTTCCTCCTAATCCTCCTATACATGCAAACATATGATATTTGTCCTTCTCTGCCTGACTTATTTCGCTCAGCATAACACCCTCGCATGTACCCCAATGTTCATAGCAGCACTCTCAACAATGACTAAAACATGGAAAGAGCCTAAGTGTCCATCAACTGACGAATGGATCAAGAAGATGTGGTTTATCTATATGATGGAATACTACATGGCAATGAGAAAGAATGAAATCTGGCCATGTGTAGCAACATGGATGGATCTTGAGGGTGTTATGCTGTTGCAGCATTATTTTCAATAGCCAAATTATGGAAGCAGCGCACATATCCATTGACATATGAATGGATAAAGAAAAAGGAAGATATAAAATGGAATATTATTCATCCATAAAAAAGAATGAAATCTTCCCATTTGCAACAACATAGATAGATCTAGAGAGTATAATGCTAAGTGAAATAGGTCAGTCAGAGAAAGACAAATATCATATGATTTCACTCCTATATGGAATTTAATAAAGCAAGCAAACAAAAAAAGAAACAAAAAACAAAAAAACAAAAAAACCCAGACTCTTAGGTAGAGATACACAAACTGATAGGTAGCAGGGTGGGGGGATGGGTGAAAGAGGTTAAGGGGATTAAAAGTACTTGAATCACAATGAACACTGAGTAATATAAAGAATTGGTGAATCATTATATTGTACACCTGAAACTAACATAATACCATAATACCGAATGTTAACTATACTGGAATTAAAAAAAAAAACAACAACTATGATCATCTCAATAGATGCAGAACAAGCATCTGACAAAATTCAACATCTGTTTATGATAAAAAATCTCAACAAAGTAGGTTTAGAGGGAATATACCTCAACATAAGTCCATATATGCCAAGCCCACAGCTAACATCATAATCACTGGGGAAAAACTGAGAGCTTTTCCTCTAAGATCGGGAACAAGACAAGGATGTCCCCACTTGCCAATATTATTCAACATAGTAATGAAAATCCTAGCCACAGCACTCAGACAAGCAACAGAAATAAAAGGTATCCAAATCAGTAAGGAAGAAGTAAAATTGTCTTCATTTGCAGATGACATGATAACACATAAAAAACCTAAAGACTCTACCAAAAATCTATTAAAACTGATAAATGAATTCTGTAACATTGTAGAATATAAAATTATATACAGAAATCTGCCACATTTATATACACTAATAGGAGTAGCAGAAAGAGAAATTAAGAAAACAATCCCATTTACAATTATGCCCAAAATAATAAAATACCTAGGAATAAATTCAACCTAGAGATCTATAAATTTAATGCAATCTCTATCAAAATACCAACAGCATTTTTTGCAGAATTAGAATAATCCTAACATTTATATGGAACCACAAAATGCCCTGACTGGCAAAAGCAATCCTGAAAATGAAGAACAAGATGGGGGAGGGAGAGGAGAGGAATATCACAATCTCAGATTTCAAACTATACTACAAAACTACAGTAACCAAACAGTCCAGTACTGGCATGAAAATATACATATATATCATTGGAACAGAATAGAGAACCCAGAAATAAACCCACACGCACAAGGTCAATTAATCTGTGGCAAAGGAGGCAAGATTATAGAAAGAGGGAAAAGACAGTCTCTTCAGTAAACAACGTCGGGAAAACTGAACAGCTACATGCAAAAGAATGAAACTGGACCACTTTCTTACATCACACACAAAAACTCAAAATGCATTAAAGACCTAAATGTGAGGCCTGAAACCATAAAACTCCTAAATGAAAACAGATAATAATGTCTTAGATATCGGTCTTAGCAGTATTTTCCTAGATATGACTCCTCAGGCAAAAGAAACAAAAGTAAACTATTGGGACTATATCAAAATAAAAAGCTTTTGTACATTGAAAGAAACCATCAACAAAATAAACAAAAACTTACTAAATCAAATAAGATAGTCACAAAACATATATTTGATAAAGGGTTAATATCTGAAATACATAAAGAACTTACACAACTCAACCCCAAGAAAACAAATAATCCAATTAAAAAATGGGTAGAGCACCTGAATAGACATTTTTTCCAAAGACATATAGATGACCAACAAACACATGAAAAGATGCTCAACATCACTCATCATCATGGAAATGCAAATCAAAACCACATTAAGATATCAACCCACACCAGCCAGAATGGCTAGTATCAAAAAGACAAGAAATAACAAGTGTTGGCAAGGATGTGGAGAAAAGGGAACCTTTATGCACTGTTGATGGGGATGTAAACTGCTGCAACCACTATTGGAAACTGTATGGAGGTTCTTAAAAAATCTTAAATAGAACTAACACAAGATCCAGTAACTCCACTACTGGGTATTTACCCCCCACCCACAAAATGAAAGCACTATTAAAAAGATATATGTACCTCTATGTTTATTGCAGCATTATTTTCAGTAGTCAAATAATGGAAGCAGCTCAAGTATCCATTGGTATATGAATGGATAAAGAAGTGATATAATATAAATATGTGTGTATAGTATAATTATTACAATAATCTATATCTGTATATAATGGAATTATTACTCAACCATAAAAAAGAATAAGATCATGCCATCTGTGACAATATAGATGGACCTAAAGGGTATTAAGCTAAGTAAAGTAAGTCAGAAAAGACAAATACCACACAATTTCATTTATGTGTACGGCCTAAAAAACAAAACAAAATGAACAAACGAAAACACCAGAAACTGAATCATGAATACAGAGAACACACTGGTGGTTGCCAGTGGGGAGTAGAGTAGGGAGATGAGTAAAATACATGAAAAGGATGATGGCATACAGACTTTTAAAAAAGTGATTGTGTCTTCTAAATACAAACATCTCAAAGTTACTGTTAGTATTTAAGTTATCTCATTTTCCTATTTCTCTTTGTCCTTGACATGGAAATTCAACAAGTTCCATCCGGGTTACAAAATGAGTGTCCTCCAAGTGAGAGAGGATAGAACCTTCCTCCCCAGTAGACAACCCTTTCAAAGGAGAACAGTTTAGATCTTTCCAAGAATTGGATTGGAAAAACAGATTGATAATATGATGTTAATAACTTATGCCTCGTAGACTCCTTCTGTACCAGTGAAAAGGTAGCCATTAGGGGTTTGCAGGAGTATATGGGTGTGGATGAAACAAGACTGGGAGTGAGTAGAATACTACCAAAATTGGGTCATGGGTACATGAGATTCATTATACTAGTCTCCTTTTTTCATAATCAAAAGGCTTTAAAAAAGTGAAGGTAATATAAAACTAAAATAACAAATACCCCCAAATAATCAGTAAGAATGGAAGAGTAAACAGGAATGAAGAATTTAGGATGGTATGTGTAACTACAATCCACGGGTAATGCAAAAACATTGACTTAGCCAATAACTTAAATTCCTTCCCTCCATGCACATGGCTCCTACCTGGATATATTACCCATTACTATGCCCATCAAAATGGATTTCCTGGGCTTTTACTTTGCCTGCCCTGTCTTTGATGAAACATTTCCTAGTCAAGCAGCCCAGAGTGGTTAAAAAAAAAAAAAAAAAAAAAACTGGCAAAGAATCTAGACAAGCCACAAGGTGTGCAAGGCAATCCATGAATATCAAAAAGTGATAACCTAAACAATAGAAGGTTTAGTTAAAAAAGGATGTGATGGGCCATTAATTTCCACCTTGAATTTTAAACTAATCACTCAAAAAGTCACAGAAAGTTCTATTCTTTCCAATTACATTGCTCTTTAAAGAGGAGGTGCTCGGCAAATAAATGTTAATTAGCTAAAATGGTATCCTTGGTTCAATGGTTCAATTATACATGGCCATGACTACCAATACTCGACTTTTAAATTTATGCCACAATGAAAAAGTGTTTTTTGGTAAATCCAATATATGAGGCATGTTCTACCTGATATCCAAAGAAGACCATCAGCCACATATCCAGCATGGCATGAAAGGGATCGGTCAAAGGACTGCACAAAAGTCCATTTGTTCTTCTTGGGGCAGTATCGCTCAACTGTAGGCAGAACCTGGCGTAGTTCATTTCTACCCCCGACTGCATAGAGGTATTCATCCATGGCACCCAGCACAAAATGCTCCCGGCAGTTTTTCATGGGTGCTATCTCTGCCCAGGAATTACTGCGGGGGTCATAGCGACAGGCAGTCCTCACGGCACACGTCCGGCCACTAGCATGCTCAACTTCTCCTCCTGCTACAAACAGAAAGTCCCCCATGACTGCTACACAGTGGTGGCTCCTTCCCACGGGCATGGGAGCCAGCTCGCTCCAGTTGGCAATGGCAGCTATGAGAGCATTCTCCTGGTCAAGAGGATTGAAGTACCGAAGTTCCTTGACTTTACAGACCTCACGTTTTTTCCCACCAATGATATACAGAGTGTCTGACTGGAACCGTGGTTTGGTCCTGCGAGTTTGCCAAACGGGCTGTGCATAGATGCTCTGGTGGTACTCCAGCGCCTCATTGACAAGAGCTGTTGCAGTTTCACTTGCCTGGACGAGGGGGTGGGACAGGGCAACTGTATGGAGCGTGTCCACATCCATGAGGCCAAAGCGGATATACTGCAGGAGCTCATCCATGTACTGGTAATGGCAGTTGTGTTCCAACCACCTCACGGCTAGCTGAAACAGAGGGAGGGGGGAGGGAGGAAGGGGGATGAGAGAACGCAAAGGTAAGGTAAGAAAGCAAGGCAAAGCAATGGTGTACAGGCAGGTCACCTTGTATTCTTTCAGGCACTTTATAAATGTATGATAAGATACATGTTTTTTCTTACAAATAGTGTAACTAGAATATTTTGGTACTCAGCTGAGGGATATTTTTTCTGCATCAGCAGAGACACAAAAGAGCTCAAGCATCGTTGTAGAGGTCAAGAGCAATGTTAAGCAACACTAGCAAAGACTTAAGGTGGCACTTGGGATGAACAATAATCACTTTTCAAAGAAAAAGAACACTGTTGTTAAACAGCCTGTCTCCTTGTTTCATGCATAAGAGGCTTGGTACACCCCACCCTAGGAATATCTATGGTGAGCAGAGTCACCACAGTACAAGTGGTGTATGTCAGCCCAGAAGTCAAGGTGCTGTATCAATTTGAGCGCATATGAAAATATGAGATCACCTGAGACCATGAGGTATACTTGGGAGAGACTCAATAGGACATTAGTAGAACGACTTAGAAACAAAGAGCACTCGGGGCGCCTGGGTGGCTTAGTCGGTTAAGCATCCGACTTTCGCTTAGGTCATGATCTCGCGGTTCGTGGGTTCGAGCCCCGCGTCGGGCTCTGTGCTGACTGCCAGCTCAGAGCCTGGAGCCTGTTTCAGTCTGTGACTCCCTCTCTCTCTGACCCTCCCCTGCTCTGACTGTCTCTCTCTCTCCTAGAAATAAATAAAACATAAAAAAAAAATTTTTAAGAAACAAAGAGCACTCTTCCTGTCCCCCTTCATAGGTCTAATCAGTCAGGAAACAAGAGAAGAAAAAGACTGTAACCCATCAATTTTATTTTTATTTCCCAATGAGTTTTTATCTTGGAAACATTTGTTGTCTGTACATACAAGATACTGGCCACTTGTTAGACCCGTTTTCACAGAACAGGATATGGAGGAGATTATCTTTGTATTATGGACACAATAGTGAAATGTAATCTTAACCTTTTTGTTTAGGTCTAGATTTCTTTCAAGAAGGAAAAAAAGTAAGAACTCTGGGATACAGACATATAGAATTTCTTCAAACTAAAGGTATACAAAGTCGTTACTGTACAATAATTTAGAAAATACTATCAACAAAAAACCAACTCGTGTTATAGAGCACATTATGTAGTTTAATTAATGTGACTTAATATTTAAGTTTGGCAGATTTTCCTACATACCAACATGAAATATATCTAATATCTCCAGGCAACAACACATTTGATACAAATTGTCCTTAGTGGCACCTATATTAAGCTAGATTTCCTAGATAATATAAATGTGAATGTGAAGGAATTAGCATGAAAAAGTAAAGTAATAAATTAGAATATTAAGTAATTGTGTTTTATTTATGACCAATGAAATTGGGGTTCTGGCTCCCCTTTTCAGCTGATATGCATCACTGGGGAAAAAAAGTCTTCAGAGGGGATAGAGGAAATGTAGTGCTCTTGGACCATTACTCCTAGGCAAACATGAGCTGGGTTTTCAACTGGGTTAAAAGGATCATGAAACTCTCTGAAGCACTAGTTGATTTCATTTGAGAGCTTCATACAGAGTTTCTATACTCATTTTGACAAATGGCTCCAAAAGACAAGGCATATTTGGGGCTTTCCTTTTTAGCTTTCTGAATGAAGAGAATATAGGAAATTAAATCACTTCTAATATATACTAAATTGCATCTCTTGATGAACTACATAGTGAAGACAAATGAAAAAATAATCCGAGGTAGCCTACCACTGGCAAGGAGGCAGACAGCATGGAGGGCAGATGACTGACATTCTCTAGCTGTTTTTCTAGAAGCTGGCTTTTTTTTTTTTTTTTTAACTTAAATAAGATACCAACCTGATGAAAAAATGTATCTGTGTATGGTAACCATGAACAATAATCAAAGATATTGTAGAAGAAAAACATCACTAAGCAATCACCAGGAGGAATATGCCAGAAGTAGAGAGGGTTCCCATAGGCAACTTCCTGATTTTTTTTCCACCCTAATTTTAGAAATTTTGAGGGATGGCATTCCAATCATTTCCCTGGGAAGATAATTCAACAATTTAATGAACAATCTTCCATTCTTTGCCCAAAGAGCTTTCAAAAGTTTTCAGGGATAAAGTCATCCATTCAAAGCCCTTTCTCATGCACCAGGTAAAATTTTCTGAGACTTAATCTTTGATATTGCTCCTAATTTAAATGAGTTTTTCTAGCTGATACTGCTTTGCTCTGTTACAGATTTCTCAGCATCCTTACATCCTAATATTTCTGCAACTTTCATATGAATACTGCAGGAGACCGCATGAGTGAAACATTAGATAAATGTCCTCTTTTTAGAGCACAGTGCTGCCCATTTAATTATTTTTCTCTTCCCTCATACATCAGTTCTTCCTAGGTCATAGTCAATCTTGTAATCCATATCTTAACACTCTCTAGTTTGTTTTTATTTTTCTAGCAATTGGTGTCTCTTACTGCATGAAAAGTACACAGCTACAACTAGGGTCTGCCTTTAAGAAAATCTCTAACAAATCAAACTGGCAGTGGAACAATGACAACTGTGACCTATCACTGATTAATGTCTGAATTTCTGTCTACTATTAGGTCTATATCACATGTATCATGAGGTTTTCCATGTTCAATTTCTCAATACTATGCATTATAGAATGTTTTGTGCACAAACATTTAGTTAATGTTTTCTGGGATAATTTTTATCTTATTTCTTGCCAATATTTGTAATTTCTCACCGACTTCATATAACTTGCACAATTTTATCATTGTAAATATTTTCAGATTACACAAGTCATTCACAGTTATTGGGTTTATCTTTTCTCCAAATTCAAGGTAAATGTAATTTACAATGAACTGTTCTGACACCAACCTCAAAGCAACCTTGGCTAGAATTAGTGTGATTTATAGATTTAAATCCAGTGCTTCCCAAACCTAGCATGCACACAAATTAACTGGGGTTTCTGGTCAAGACACAGCTTCTGATTAGTGGGGAGAAGAGAATAGGGAGTTTGCATCTTTAACCATCTAAAGGTGATACATACACTGCTGGTCCATAGACCACACTGAGTCAGGAGGTCCCAGATAGATTCTCATTCAAGGAAGAGTAAATCGCTACCTTTTTAGAGTAAATTGAATCTTTTGTTTCAAAATTAAGAAGGCTTAAATCAAATGAAGTCTAAGTTGGATGTTTTAATAAAAATATAGGATACTTATAGCTTAGTATTAAAGGTAGAGCAATATATTTCCTACATGGTAAGATATGGGTAAGATCTTACTACAGGTAAGACAGCATATTTTGAGACCTTGGTTATATAAGGTCTATAAATCAACAGCTGATTCTGACAGCGTATAGTGAATCATGTAAACACTCTGCAGTTCTGCTTTCACAATAATAAATAAATGTTAAAGGGTGAAACAACAAGGATGGAGCTAGAGTATATCGTACTAAGCAAAAAAAAAAAAGGCAGATAAAGACAAATACTGCATGATTTCACTCATATGTGGAATTTCAGAAACAAAAGAGCAAAGGGAAAAGCAAAGAGGGAGAGAGGCAAACCAAGAAACAGACTCTTAACTATCAGAACAAACTCCCAGAGGGGAGGTGGGGTGGGGGAATTAGGGGATGGGGATTGAGGCTGCATTTGTTGTGATGAGCTCTAGGTGATGCATGGAAGTGGTGAATCACTACATTATATGTCTGAAACTAACATTACACTGTATGTTAACTAACTGGAATTTAAATAAACACTTAAAAAAAGGAGTAATTATACTGTTTTTACTTTCGTAAAAATGTAAAAGAGAAAAACCACTGAAAGCATGGATAACTCTTATTTATCCAAATAATTAAAGAAATGGCAAAGAAGTTTCAGAACAATGAACAACCTCAAAATCACTTCTATACTATGGACCTCACTGAGGCCCATTTAAGGGGTTTGAAGAATGCAGTAAGCAAAAGGTGGATTCATCACTGGAGCATCACAGAACCGAAAGAGCACAGTTAGCTTTGTAGTGTATTCTGGGGCTTAGGTGGAACTGGTGGTTTTTAATCACCCTACATTGAAAAAGCATAAATCAGGGAAGGCTGAAATCCTATTCTATCTTACTTATTCTAGCATACTGATATCCCCATTGCTCTAAACTGTAGCATATTTTAATTAGGAGAAAAATGAAGCAATTAGCAAAAGTCTTATCTCCCACTTTTTTTGGTGACAAAGCCAGCAAGAGTGGGAAAAAATTAAAGATTCTATCTGGGAAAGCACACAAATAGTACCATTAGGCAAGATGTTTCCTAAACCACGTGAAACACAAGACAGTATCATCTCTAACCGGGTGGCTCAGTCGGTTAAGAATCCAACTGGGCATGATTTCACCATTTGTGAATTTGAGCCCCGCATTGGGCTCTGTGCTGACAGCTCAGAGCCTGGAGCCTGCTTCAGATTCTGTGTCTCCCTCTCTTTGCTCCTCCCTCACTGGTGCTCTTTCATTCTCCTAAAAATAAATACACATTAAAATTTTTTTAAAAAACACACACACACAAGACTACAGGAGATCTCCCAAGCACTATGCCTGATCCAGTCTAATTCATCCTACCCTGATGGAGAATTGTTCCTTTCTACAAGGAGCATTTGCTACAGCTTATTCTAGCTTCAACTCATCTCATCCTCAGATCCTTGATAAGGAGAATGCCTGCAGACAGTAGGCTATAAATATTTGTTAAAGGGAAAAAATATTTACGGTTGCCTGGGAGGCTCAGTCAGTTGAGCACCTGACTTTGACTTAGGTCATGATCTCAGGGTTCATGGGTTCAAGCCCCACATCAGGCGATGCACTGACAGCTCAAAGCCTAGAACCTGCTTCAGATTCTGCGTCTTCCTCTCTCTGCTCCTCGCCCACTCATACTCTGTCCCTCTCTCTCAAAAGTAAATAAACATTAAAAGTTTTTTTAAAAAAGGGAAAGTTATTTACAATTATTCTTCCACTGTTTCTCATACTCTTCTTGAACAAATAATATCAATTTCCCTATGTAATTATCTACCTATCACAGGTTTTGGTTTCCTATTATTTAATCATTATGGCTTTCCTCTAAAGTCCTTATAAGCTCTCAAGATGTCACACATCAGCATGCAGTGTACTAGACTTACATATATAAGACCCTTGTTTTACTCCTTCACATGATTGGTGCCGACCACCTCTATTTGAGATTCTTGGCAATGCAATGAACATCATAGTCTTGTAAGCCCTCAAATAAATAAAATATTAGAGCAAGAAAAAACTTTAGTATCCACTTGGTATTTGGTTCAAGCTTCTCAATTTTACAAACAGAAATCAAATCTAGAGAAGGTATCTCTCTTACCTCACATTATGCAACTAATTAGTAGAAAAGCTGGAAGTAAAACTACAGCTTTTTAGATTCTTAATGACAGAGAACAAACTGAAGGTTGCTGGAGGGGAGGTGGGTTGGGGAGATGGGTGAACCGGGTGATGGGCATTAAGGAGGGCATTTGTGATGAGCACTGGGTATTGCATGGAAGTGATAAATCACTAAATTCTACACCTGAAACTAATATTACACTGTATGTTAACTGGAATTTACATAAAAACTTGAAACTACAAAAATAAATTAATTAAAATTAAAGCTGAAAAAAAGCTAAAGGAAAAACAAACCCAGGTTTGAAATTATACAACTGTTTTTCTATTGTATCACACCATCATTATTTTTCTTTTTTTTAATGTTTTTTTTATTTACTTTTGAGAGAGAGCAAGCAGAGGAGAGGCAGACAGATGGGGGCAGAGGATCCAAAGCAGGCTCTGCACTGACAGCAAAAAGCCCAATGTGGGGCTTGAACTCACGATCCATGAAATCATAACCTGAGCTGAAGTCAGATGCTCAACTGACTGAGCCACCCAGGTACCCCATCATTACTTTTCTATCAGTAATTATTTTAACACTAAATGCAGGCAAATATAATTAAGACCAAACATAACTTCCATATTTGGAGTTAAATTAAAAACATCAAGTATTTTTAAGTATTCTTTGCTTGAAGATAGGTGGACAATAGTTTTCAATAAGTCTCATTTATGGATTACTTAAACATAAAAAGCATATATTTAATGCTTTTAAAAATGCTTTTAATGCTTTTAAAGAGTGTGTAATTAAAGAATAAGTATTCAAAGTAAAAGGCACCCTTTGAGTCTTGAATTATTGTTTTACTTTTAAGGAGTATGTATTTTAATTCTAGGTCATTATTTGTTAACTGAATCTGGCTCAAAAATATATAGAAAAGACAATCCTTTTCTTTTAGTTTTCTCAGTATATCCCCATTAATTACCATTCTATGGAGTAGAATATATGATATATGATATATATTCCTAAATATAATAGTATATAATCCTAAATTCTACAAATTTTACTCTAATTCAATTAAAATATTTAATTTACTCCTGTATTTCAGAAATATATCAATTATATGAACAAACATTACATTCCTAATATTACAAATCCTCAGATTGTCATCCACATTCCTTTATTGTTCATGCTCAAACACACTCAGACAGAAGCTGCTGTTCTGAAATCTAAAATTCCTAATCCTTTCAAAGCAGCAGCTGTTTTGAAGTCTAACTCATGCTTATATATGGATGTCTGTATGTATGTGTACTAACCAACATGTATGCGTACTAACCAACATGACCCCAAAGTAATGTCAAAATAATAACAAATCTTACATTCACAGATTTCCTTGAAAATAAGTGAATTATAAAATCATTCCAAATCTAAGAACACACAATCAATGCATTCTTCCATACAAGTGCTCTATGTCTTGCAAATGTATATTAAAATGCCCTTTACAGAGGCAGTTCTCATGAGATGAGAGATCAAATTTTTTTTAATCAACGGTAACAAAAGATAAAGTCCTAATGCATTGTTCAAAAGCACGATTTCTTTGTCTTGATTCACAAATTTTCACTGAAAAGGATGTTCTTATCACAGCACTATCAGCCAGAGCTGAGTAAGCAAGGACTGATATTTTTGCCCATAGCTTTATTCTGCCCCCTTGGCCAGGGGCACCTGTAATTATTCTCCTATTTAAAACTTTGTTGCAGACAGCTTTGCTGAAGGGGCGAACTGAGCCCTCCCTCTTGCAGGAGCCCACGCTGTGAAGGCACAAGTGTCTATATCTTTGCCAGTCCTGTCATCCCGCTGAGATAAGCCAGGGCACCAGTCTCCCCTCAGTTCCTGAGAGGCAGCATCAATTCCACACTTCTGCAAATTCAGAAAGGGACAAAGGAAGGGCACAGGAGCAAATCAACAACCAACTGACATTCCTGAACCTCCAAAAAGAGCCGGCATGTTAAAGAGCATTTGGCCAACACGGGGTGGGAAGCCATGGAAACATCTTCTAATACACTGATTGACGATGCATGGATAGTCTTCCCTCTCTAAGCGCAGTATCAAGCAAACTCTCCATCTTCCAATCCATGTCCTCACAGGGATGGTGTCTGACTATTACACATTGCGTTAGAGAACAGTATGTTATCCATTATCTCACAATTCCTTAAATCCTAATAAACATAAAACTTTAGCAAGATACCTTCCTAAAAATACACACAATTCCTTCAGACTGTAGGTGTGGATGGTTCCCCTAGAATGAGTGAGCAGGTGTTGAGACTTCCCATGTTAAACTACATAGAAGCTCACCCCATTAACATGAGTCATGTGAAGTCCAGATAGAGACATCTTAAACCAGAGTAATGACTGCCACAGAGGGGAAAGTTCATGTTAATAAATAAATGTGCCAAATTTTGTGTCCATATTCTCTTCTTTGAGACCAAATGAAAAATTCCTGTTCAAAAAGACAACATTGCCATAAAATCCTAAAGCATCAGAAACTAGGAACATGGGATCAGAGCATTTTCCTCTACCAGAACAATGAAAATGTTACCATGGAGGAATATTAAAAATTATAACAGTGCTCACTCGAGTGCTATAATTAAAACTGTGTCAACATTTTGCTTGTAAAACAGATTTTTCAAGGGAGGTTACACATTAACCATTATAGCTGACTACAGACTTATATATGACACATAGGCGATTTTTTCCTCAAGAAATGTACTTCAATAGAATCAAATCTGATGAGGCTCAAGGTTCATGTATTGTCAGAAAAAAGACCTGGCAGATTTTAAAAAGAATATTCAGCTTAGCAGATATGATAACACATATTCTTTCATTGTTCATTTAACACTTTATGAAGTTGGAGACTAAAAAATGCTCTTATTTTCATCTTTAGGATAAAACACATGCCCAGTAATACTCTGGTTTCTTTTCAAGTTGTATAAATCTTTTGCCTTTTACTATGGATTTCCATAAAGGGGAATAGTTATAAGTTTTTTTATAGGATTTTAAAATATATATGTAATATATACAGCTTACTTTCCAATGGTTCAGAAAAAGCTCTTTATTTCTCTCCCCCATCCCTCTCTTTCTTTCCCTCTTGTATTTTTTCTCTTGATATATATCTATAGAGATTTAGATATTTATAAAGACAGAGAGAGAGAGAGAGCAAGACAGAGACAGA
Source organism: Hyaena hyaena (assembly GCF_003009895.1). NCBI lineage: Eukaryota > Metazoa > Chordata > Mammalia > Carnivora > Hyaenidae > Hyaena > Hyaena hyaena. The sequence continues at coordinate 422,422 of NW_024081522.1, read as the reverse complement.
ACATATGATAAAGCAAATGAGGTAATTTAAGAAATTGGCAGATCATATGGGTATTCTCTGTGCCATTCCTACTCTTGTAACTTTTCTTTAAGTTTAAAATTATTTTGAAATAAAAATTGAAAAACAAAAGAAAATTGTTCCTGATAATCATCTTCATATATACATATATGAAACATGTAATAACACACACACATATATGTGTATATATATATTTATATTTATATTTAATTACATGCCACAGAGCATCAAAAGAAAGATCCCTTGAGACCAAGGGGTGTTCCAGGTACTTAAGAGGGCAAACAAAAAGTGACCTGAGTTGTCCTTTGGTTCAGTCTTATAACACAAGAGGATATTTCAAAAGGATTTTATAAGTGTTGGATATCAAAATGAAGACAAAATAAACACAGGAAAAAAAGATAAGGTTAGTATCCTATGATGCTCTTTTCCCCTGTGAAAACTGGTCACCAGTTTGAGCTGACCTTTGAAAACTTAATAGAAAAGAACAGTACCAGTGTGACTGTCATCGCACCAGTCATTTGGCCTCTCATCTGTAAAATAAGTGAGTTGATGAGGGAGTCTCTTTTACCTCTAGGATGTGTGTCACCTATAGATCACCAAAAATAGTATTGTAAAGTAGAATCCTCCAAACTTTCAACAGTGGGAGAGGCGACCACAATTAATCACTAGGTCTAGTCTCCATGTCCCAGATTTTCACAGCACATAGTTTTTATAAATCTCTTTCAGAAAAACAAAATGATTTTTTTCTGTCTATAATTCTATACTCACCAGAAATACATGCGTGTTTATGTGCACAGACAGACAATCAGGTCACATCATGGTCTTTTTCTCCCTGGGAACAACTTTGTTCAGAGCATATTATGCCACTTAACAGTTACCACCTCTTGTAAAAACAAGATAATCTCAGCAAAAGAACACACGTTTCAAATTTGTAAGACAACTGCTTCAAGGTACTATTTATTTAAAATCTCAGAAGGAGATTTTATATATCAAGGCAAACATTCTGCAAACCAATCACATAAATTTTTACCTCAGGACTGTATTGAAATATACTTATATACAAAGATTTTCAGGTGGGAAAAATACCCAAGGGCAATGACGACAACCACAATCACCTGTACCAATGATGCTGCAGGGAAAATGGAACCCACCCTTGATCTCCTCCTATGTTAGCAAAATGCAGGAACAATTAGAAATAACTTCTTCTCCTTGCCTTCCAATAATCTGATAATGGTCTCTAAGCCAAAAAGTAATACTCACTCACCTAACCCTTGATGACATCAGAATATTACTTGAAGCTGGACTGATAACAATAAAATAAGTAAAATCTTAGTGTCTATGTATTTATATATGACATCCTTCTGAATACCAAAGAGACTCTGCATGTTTTCAGTGAGATATTAAGCTCATATTGTTAGAACACTGGAAAATGATAGAAAGCCTACCTGGTCAAGAGAATAAAACCCTGCTATATCCCATTGGCAATAGGACTAGAATGACCCTACATGGGTCACAATATTTTGTATTTCCTGGATACTACATGCAATGAAGATGGATTATCAGGGCAAAGTCCACTGAAGTTGCCAGGAAAACCTGATGGTTCCTTCTACCATTAATTGGTATGCACCCACAGAGGTGAATGTGACACAGTAAAGGAGGAGGCAGGACTTGATGTTAAAGATCTGTTTCTGCAACCTAACTTATTTGGGCATTTATGAAAAACACTAGCATACTGAGGCTCAGCTTCAGTATCTGTAAAACAAGAATCGTATTAGTTATATCACAGGGGTCTAGAGAGGACTGAAAGAGAAATCATGTGACGGTGCTTGGCAAACTACAATATTTAGACCATATACAGAATTAATATGATGGCAAGGTGCCACCAAGAGATGGAGCTAATCCTCAATTCAATTATTCTTTTGAACTAATCATAAAGGTGTGCAATTCAGACTGTATAGAACACAGTACTGTGCAATATTGGTGTAAATTTTGAGAAAATGCTGTGATTCATAAGAAACTTACTACACAGTACTAAATACTTCACATGTCATAAAGTAAGAATAAAAGCATGACAGATAATCTGTTGTATATTATAAACTAGCCCTTACGATGAGCCTGTTTTCACAGAAATGGGCCCAGTAATTCTAACTCAGTAATTTAAGGTCTGTGGGCTTTGTTAAATCCCAAGTCAGAGAAGAATGAATGAATGAATGAATGAATGAATGAATGAATGAAGAGATATAGACATACACCTGGTTGTTTTTGCATAATACTCAGCATATACACTTTCTTCACTTGGCTCGAGTCTCTCACTAAAAATACTTGAAGTCATGTCCATAAGTCCCCTGAAATCTCAACTCAGTTTACTGGGTGGCAAGGAAAATATATACATAAACTAAGTTATCTGGCTTGAGACAACTAAAATAATGACTGATTGTCTGAGCTGATTACTTTTCTTCCTGTTTTGATACTCTGAGGCAAATGATATAACCGTGAATCTTTTCTTTCATATTTTTTATTCACCCATTCCTCAGTTTTTTTCTGAGCGTCCATTATGTGCCAGGAACTTACTTAGTGAGAAAGAGGATTCTAATCAGTCCACAAATACACATTCTTATGTGCCATTCACTTCCAAGCATATATAACTCAAGGCTAACTCTTGACCTCAAATGTCTTAACATATCCCTGTAAAATATACTCATGGAGTACTGGAATTAGGGGAAGAAAAATCCTGCAAATTCAGAGTTCTGCAAATTCTGTCTATTGTAAGCAGGTTTTCAGACACATGCAAAAACTGTCTTTTAATGCTGCCATTTCCCTCATGGGTGTTTTAAATATTTCTGGTACACTTATATAAATTTTATGGTTTTAAAAAATGCTGTTTAATTTGTAAACATGCCCTGGAGCATCCTGAGAGCATCAAGACTTTGAATATTTCTTTATGAACTGATTCAATAATAATGAACCAATAGCAGGTTCACTGGCACACATACTCCCTGCCTAAAATTAAACCTTTAATGATCAAATGGACCTCACAGGCTCAAGCAGCTGCCCCAGGTCACTGATACAGACAGGGACAGTCAAACCCTTCAAACAAACGTTACTATGATGAATTTAGATGTCCAGGGAGTATCTAAGCTGCATTCAGGTTCTAATGTTGGCAGCCTCCAAATAAAAAGAAAATAATCCTTAATGGTCAAGTTAAACACTAATTTAGAGCTATGGACCACAGTGATTGAAGTGAGGAGCCCCCTAAATGAAATGTATGACTACACATCATTGGGGGCCAGACTCTACTACTAAGGGAATGGAGCTGGTGGACTGGGGAGCCAGAGCCTACATTCTCAGTGAGTTGCAGGGAATATACATGAATGGTGATGCCCACCACTGAACACCACTATGTGAATTTCAGCTCAACTACTGATGTTTCAATAGAATCTTGGGGCACCTGGGTGGCTCATTCAGTCAAGTGTCCAACTCTTGATTTTGGCTCAGGTCATGATCTCATGTTTCATGGGCTTGAGCCCTGTGCTGGTCTCTGTGCTGAAGGTGCAGAGCCTGCTCTCTCTCTCTCCCTCTCTTTTTCTTCCTCCCTTTGTGTTCACTCTAACTCTCTCTCTCTCTCTCAGACTAAATAAATAAACTTTAAAATAAACAATAGAATCTTTCACATTGGAGTCTCTAACTTCATTTTATCAGAGCATAAATAACCGGGGAACAGTGAATCCTCTATTCACACCTTGTAACAACTCTAATTACACAAGTAATATTTTTGTCAAAGAAGATACATTCTTCAGCACAATTATCACACATTCTTTGGCTGGGGGAAGTAGCTTAGAGAACCAATCCATAATACTCATGCAGGGAAGATGGATATGTGGAAAAACAAGCACAGTGTAGGAGACCCAGGTGTTTGACAATCTCAGAAGACTTGTGCAGGAAGAGGGGACTGCAAAGGATGAAGGAATGAGTATTAAGTAGTAGCTGGTAAAGAGGTTACACTGAGAGAAAGAACTGTTTCAGCCCCCAGTGCCTGGCACCCTGCAGGAAACTTGTGTTTGCTGAATGAGAGGCAGTGGGAATCAAGAGTCGGCAACCTGGAGAAATCACAGATCTGATACATCCTTACAAGGTTAAGGAATCAGGTGTTTGAAGAACAACAGGAATTGTGAAGGCAAAGCTGGAAGAACTGAAGACGAAAGAGAAAGTGCATCCAATCCCCAGCCCAGGAAGAAGAAGACATGCCAGGCCAGTGCAGGAGACACTCTGCAAGACCTTCTCAGGGGACATCACGGCTGGGGGGATACAGTGTTGGTTAACGGAGCCAATGTGAGAGCACAGCGGTGGGCATGTGCTGGAGGGTGTGATGACACAGGTAAAGCAGTCTGTTTGGGACATTAGTTTTCCATGATTAAGTATAAAGGGTAAAACAGATTAGGGAACAAAGGAACCCAGTCAGGCTTAAACCAAAAACAACTTGAAATAATGAGCAATACTTCCTTGAAGAAGAAACAGTCATTGCTTACATCCCATGAGTCTGTAAACATAGTGAATTTATAAAATAAAATCACTCATTGTCACAGATGCCATAAATTAATAACAAAAGTAAGCCTCATATGACTTGTTTAAATACCAAAAACTCTTGATTGATTTTAAATTTCTCCCCCAATTACCTTTTAACTCCCCATTACTTAGACAAAACAAGACATAGCTCATCGATAATTTTACTAAGCAGCCCTAAGGGCTAGTTTATCCACGCTCTCCACAGAGCTAAACAGAACTAACCACTAACTGTGGTCTAGTGTGGCAAAGAACCTGGTAAGACCATATGTATTTGTATGTGTGTGTGTGTGTGTGTGTGTGTGTGTGTGTGTGTGTATACATATATATATATATATATATATCCTCAATCCTATTCTCATTTCTTTTTAAATAAACATTTTAAATAGCACTGTTGCTTAAATAAGGGTTGCATTAAGACAATAACCAAATTCAATAACTTAATTTATTTTTGGAGCCTCTTCAGGTGAGACTGAATTATCAAATAATGACTCTCTTTATATTCAACAATGAATAGCTTACTTAAAAAAACAATAAATAATGTGAAAATAGAATACTTGAAGTAAAATTATAATCATTATGATGCTGTCACCTTAATACTATAGACTTAATTGTTTTCCAGTTGACTTGACATGTGAGAAAAATGTCCAAGGCTAGGTAGAAATATGCTGCTGAACATTCACTGGGGGAAAAGAAACGGAAGACAACATAACTGAAAAAGCAGAACAATGAGGCTCGCTCTCAGGTGTCTAATCCAGGAGACCACTACGCGCAGGCAGGAGACAGAAATAAAGGTTTTTCTTTATTCTTTCTTTTCTTTTATCCTTTTTTTAAAGGTATGCATCAAAGAGGATTGTAGTGAGCCACATACAGTAAACACCTGCATTATTAGGTGTCTGCCTCATTTTTTTTTTACCCTGTGCTTGAAACAGCAAGATATGGTGCTGAATTGATACAAATTGATATGTGTAACTTCTAATAACCTTCTTACTACTGCAGCCAAATTTCTCTCTCCCTGCCTCCAGTTCCCCAAGAAGGAGGGAAAAGGAGTAAGATGCTGCACTTGGAAACAGGAAGCATTTGAGACACTCTAGCGAGAAAATGTCAGGAGAATGGGACCTTCACTTTCATACACATGCCCCTGCTGAATTTATGCTGTTTCTGGTTTGCTGGTTAGTGTTAAGAAACAGTGCAGAACTACCCTGTGAGCTGCTTGCTGCATTAGCAAACTGGCCAAAGTATCCCTGTCGTTCATACCTCCCCACTGCACAATCGGAATGGAAACATTTGCTCTATTGGAAGGCAGTGATAAGGATGGATTTTTAAAGTTTCCATTTTTAAGTGAAAATGAAAGAAAAATGCTCTTCTAGATGTGTTTTGCCTTTGAGCTCCATTTGAAAAAAGAAAAAAAAAGGCAGAGAAAGCTGCTGTGAAGGTCACCGAGTGAAAGAACTTCCTCGGGGCACAGAATAAATTAAATCCCAAGGAAAAAATAAAATGTGATTTCCAGAGTGTGAGGCACAAACTCCAAATGACAATGATTGACAGCCAAACTATATCCGTGCAATATCCAGGACTGCACGTTCTCATTTACCTCAGTGTAGCCAGCAAGCGCCCATTAAACATCCGTCTGATGCCCAAATTAACCTTCTTGGCAAACTGAAAGAGGCACAAACTATCATAATCAACCTTTCATTATCACAGCAGCCTCTAGTTAAAGGGTCAGAATAATTGTGCCATCAGAGCCTTGATTGTTTTCAATCAACAGACGGCTGGAGTGACAGCTCGGTGATGGAGGGGTCTGATGAACCCGCACCAGGCCTAATCAGAGCAGATGAAAGGAAGGCATGATTGGTGCAAATGAACAGTCGTGCCTCTCCTTTTCATTTACAATCTGAAATTACTCTTAAATTTGTGGGGTTTTTTTTTCCTCCCTTATGAGCACCACTGAAAGAATGTTTGACTTATTATGAGTTCTGACAGTGCAGAGTTATAAAACACAGGTAGGGTTATCAGCTGAGGCTTTAAGTGGGTATTCAGCATAATTCTAACAAATTCACTCTTGAAAAGCACAAAATGACTAAAAAGCTTCCAATGACCTACCCTCTCAGCGCTGTTTGATTAACAGACCCATTTATTCCACTGGCATTCTAAATGATGAGAAGATAAAAACGAGGGCAGAAATACCTGTAAATGTTTTCTCTCAACCCACTGCTCTTCGATACTAGCTCCTCTGCCCCAAACCCTTACTGTCCTCAAATAACACCATATGAAGGGCTCAAAACAACTCACTACCAGAGGGTATGGATCAAGGAGGGGTTATTTGGGTTGAAAATATGAAGATATCCTGGGAACCTCAAGAGTAGGAGAGGGGCTGGAACATGTCAACCCCAATGCTGATTTCAAAAAGAGTATCTGGGGAAAGGGAATAAGAAATTCTGTGATAGGCTAGGCTAAAACTTGGCATAACAGGGATTTGGAGAAAACTGAAACAATATAAAACTGTTTATATAGCACTTATTGTTAACAAACTATAGACGTCCTTTAAAAGTTTAGTGATGAATGAAATACACACTTGGAGTAGCAAAAATAAGCACCTAACTTCTATTTCCTTCTTGATTCTTGAGTCCAACCAGCCAATTATGAGAGTGTTATGATTCAGGACAGACTGCAACACAAAGGAGTCTTTTGGCTACAAAGACTAATATGCATTTAATTTCCAAGTGTGTGTCTACCTGTTAGTATGTGCCCAGTGTGATCTCTACTTTCATGTACACACATGAAGAAGAGACAGGGGACAGGGCGGCTTCTGGATCAAGATTCAGGATAGGTTTTAACCTCTCAACTCAAATGCTTTTAAAAATTTTTTATGGTTTATTCATTTTTCAGAGAAAGAGAGAGAAAGAGCATGAGTTGGGGAGGGGCAGAGAGAGAGGGAGACACAGAATCTGAAGCAGGCTGAGCTGTCAGCACAGAGCTCAATGTGGGGCTCGAACTCACGAACCAAACTGTGAGTTCATGACTTGAGCTGCAGTCTGATACTTAATCAGCTAAGCCAACCAACTACTAACTCAAAATGGGTGCCCCTCAACTCAAAAATTTTATATAAAACTTAGGCCACTTTATTTGTTAGATTGTGAGTTAGAATGATGACATAGTTATTTAACAAAGTAAAAAGAAGAATTATTAGACACAGCCTGAAACTTTCCATGCAATATGTAGCAAAATGTGTTTCCTTATATCTAGACATCTTTTATGGGTCAACTGGTCAAATGTACCCAGAATGTACAAAATTCCCATGGTTTTACTTATATGAAATATACTCCAAGCAGGATATTGCTGCCATAGGACTTTCTGCAGCACCTCACAGTGTCTGGTTTGGGTTTTTGTTTGTTTATTTGTTTTTTAGGTGAGCTCCATACCCAGCATGGAGTACCATGGGAAGCTTAAACTCACAATGCTAAGATCAAGATCTGAGCTGAGATCAAGAGTTGGGTATGTAACCAACTGAGCCACCCAGATGCCCCTTAGAGTTTCCATTTTGATTGTTATTTAGGAGACAATTCTCAAAGGAAGATATCTGGCAAAGGGTTCAATCACAAGTATTTTCTGAATCTATCCTCACTCTCCTGTCACTTTCTCAAGTGCCCATACTCTGCAGCGGTCACGTCACTTCCTGTGCACAGGCACCTCCAGAAAGCTTTACCAAGGACTGACACATCGCCATCTGCTGAAGGGCTAGTGCTTCTCCCAGAGTGCTCCTGGCTTTTTAAGGCATGACTTCCTCTGCTTGGCAGGCAGGCTGTGTACTGGCCAAAGAGGAATGACTTTGGGATACTGAACTCACATGGCGTTGAAACAGGATTTCCTAGCTGGTTCACAGAGCGTGGAGACAAAAAGCTAGCCAATCTAGTTGAGTGCCTGTTCTAACCCCCACAATGCAAGACATGTGGAATTGATCATTCTAATGCACCACACAGTCCCTCTACAGGGCCTAAATCTCACATGAAATGAGAAAAGAAGAAAGATTCTTCAGGGTACATGGCAAAATCAACTCCTTTGCTTAGATTTACCCTTTATGTTTGGCTTCCCTCAAAAGAGTAAAAACTCCCAGAAGTAGGCAGAATAAGAAATTGCTCACAGTCCTCAGCAGGTCCCGTGTCATTCTTACAGCTACAGAGGAATGCCTAAAGTGTATTTGCCTCTTAACGAAGTGCCATCCTTTCTGGATGGAGAGGTTTAGTTTTACTTTCAGCTGTGAGTAATTTCCCATTGTGATTGGCTGACTTATAGTCAATTTAGTATAATTAATGCCAAATTACATTGTAATTCACATAGAATTACAAATTAAAAGCTATATTAAGAGCAAATGAATTAATCAAAATTAATGATATTATGCTCCCTTGTTTTAAAGTGTTAATAAGATAGGTCCTTCTAAAACGTTTAAACTTCAGAGTACCATCCATCACTCCTTCAATTACCTGATTTCCTTGTGTGGTCAGAGGAGGCATGTGGGCATTTCTCATCAACAAGAACACACGCAAAGAAGATGCGTGCGCTCAACCTCCAGCTTGCAGGGCACTCTCTGGCTTCTGTTCTTGAAGCACCAGTAATATCTGTGTCACTTACTGACACTGACTTGTAGACAGAGGGGAGCAATGTCAAGAAATTTTTTTTTACATCTATCTCTAGAATTTATCAAGGATTTCTTTATTCCTAAGACAGTTTTTCTTCCTGGCTATGTTTTGTCTACCAGGACATTAAAGCCAGCTTGCGTTCCCCCAATAACTTGCCATGCCAGGCAACAAAGTAGCGGTCAGACAAAGGATTGAAACTTCAACCCAAAGAATGCATTACTCTGTATTGTGGGCACAAAGCCAGCCTAAGAATTATCTTTATCTACGAATACTGCTGACGATTATGATCTATTCTAGAATGGCCACATTTCTCCGCCAGATATGACACGTTGAGGTGTTCTTTATTTTTACTTGAAACAAAAGTTCGGGAGGCGGGGGAGAAGCAGTGGGTAAGGATGTCAGTATTCAACAGTGAACATCAAGATGGTTACATCTCTTTTGAATGCAAATAATTCTGAGCCTCTGAGCCAATCCATGGCTAACTTTAGATCCTGTCCCCTAGAATGCCCAGAACAGGAAATCTCTATGGACTCCATGGCCACTGGACACTCAACTGGCCCAATAAGGATTCCCGTAGAAGTAGTCTGGGATACAGGTTATAAGACACAGACTCATGTCTTCTGGAAAGGGAGTAGTATTTATCAATTCCAATAAATTATTTTTTTCTTCTTTTCTGTCAAACCCCATATTTAGGCCATCACTGTCAATTTCTGCTACATAAATTTATAAATTGTCAATATGTTTTGTATAAAACAAAGATAAATGATTAACCACTTCCATTCATTGCATCCAACCTCTAACAGCCTACAGATTTCCCACCACACATTCCATACAGTTGCAGAAATACAGTAGCGCTCCAGGTTCTTTTTCAAACTGATTTAAATCCCTGGATTGGATTTTAAGTTTATTTATTTATTTTCAGAGAGACAGAGACAGCATGACTGGGAGAGGGGCAGAGAGAGAGGGAGAGAGAGAATCCCAATCAGGCTTCATGCTCAGTGCAGAACCAGACACGAGGCTCAATCTCTCAACCCTGAGATCATGACCTAAGCTGAAATCAAGAGTCAGATGCTCAACTGACTGAGCCACCCAGGTGCCCCTCTTGATTGGATTTCAAAGTGATCTCCCTAGGGGCCTTCTCTTTATGCTTCATATGTCCTCACCTGTGCGTTGAAGGAATGGAGGCATGCAAGGTGGTTCCCTACCTCTGCCAGAATGCTCTATTCACTTCTCAACAAACCATCTAGAGCCTGAATTTTCCAGGATCTGATAAAGACTCTCAGAAACATGTTCTTGCCCTGCTGTTATTGGAGTCATTTTTGCAACTTCCCCCCAAATCATACAACAGGTGAAGATAAAAATTGGTAACTTATTAGGAAATGTATACTGCTGGATTGCTTATTATAAATTAACATAATGTCTTTGATTTAGGGAAGACATATCATGTACTTTGAGTTTCTGTTTTCTTAGCGATTTGGTATATTTTGAGAGAATACATTGAATCTATACTGTGAATTGAGTCAAACATTTACCCTCTGTGAGGTTATGTTTCCTCACTTGTGAAAATTTGGGTCATATTTGTCTTATCAACCGTAACAGGCTGATGAGAGACTCAAATGAGATTATGTAGGTAAAAATCATTTTAAAATGTAAAGCTCTCTAGGACTGTAAAGAGTTATTATTGCTATTATTGTTGATGAACTTCTGTCCCTAGCCTCAGGGTTTCTCATATATAGCTTATAGTTGGGTTTTATTTTTAAATCCCTGATAACCCAGGTAGCAGCGATATTACTGCAGGCCACCAATGCATAAGTAATATTCTCCAGCCATCTTTTTCCTTCTCACAGCAGCAACAACAAAGTATCAGTCTGGAAACAACATGAATCACAGTGAAAATTAGAAGCAGGGAACATAAATATGTCATATCTCATAAATCACCTTGTTGTTCTGTTGTGCTCATTTAAAAAAAAAAAAGAGGAAAAAACCGATTAACTCATGGGAACAGCGACACATGAATACAAGTTAGGTCTCCTGTAATGTCTGATAATCACTGCCCCTCACAGTTACTCGACAACGCACCGCTCTAGTGCCGAGGATTAGCTGAAGCAAAGTCCCTCTGAAATGAATGTGCCATGCATCTTGCAAAGGCACACAGCCCAGACAAACAAGAGCAAGGCCACCAGTCAAGCTCCTCTGGGATGCGTCCTCACAGAGGAATTGGCTGCACATACATCAGGATGAATGACTAAATATACATTCTGGCAGCTTCGAGGACCAAGCCCTGAAATAGCAGCATTGCTCAGTGTCCAGCTGGGGGCCCTCAGAGGATAAAACATCCACTGGGCACAGCACTATTTGGGATGCGAAGGAGCCACAGTTTATTCTCCTACCGTCTATAAGAGGGAAGTGGAGATACCTTCATTACATTTGTGGAAAAAACTGTATGTGGCTGGGAGGGAATGCCAGATGTTTCAGGAAGCAATCGAGAAATGGTACACATTTAGTTAAGTTAAGGAATGGAAGCTGAAAAAATGAGATACCATGAAGATACCCAGAAAGTACCTATGTGAAAAAAAATAGTAATGACATATGCATATATGAAACTGAATTGAGGAAGGATGGGAATATAATGAAAGATTGCAGTTTTGTTTGGGGATAAAAGTTTTCAGGCTACAGCCATTTCATTCCACTTCTAGTAACCAAAGTCCAAGTGTTAAAAGTGAGAAGTGCTATTCAAAGAATTTCCTGATTAAATGACCACCCACAGTCTGATTTCTTGGAGTCTTGGACTATACCACATGAACTGACAAAGGTTTGCAAAGCTGTCTAGCACGTATGTACAATGAATACGAGTTAACAATGAATAAAGCTCTAAAGCAAAGGCAAAGGGACACTACGTAGTGCTGAAATGTCTAAAGAAAAGCATTTCATTTTTCAATGTATCCAGAATATGTCAACATGCCCCAAATTAGCAAAGAGATCACCGAACTAGTGGCACAGGTCATTCCCCACTGGGAAGGAATCAGGCATGGTGGCAAAGAGTAGCAGGTGGAAAGCTTCCCATCAGATTCTGACTATGATCCATGAAAAGCAAGGCCATGTCAGTCTCTTCTACCACCACTGCCCAGAACCCATCACGTAGCAGACAAAGTAGTACTCAGGAGCACCTAGTCAGGCAGGGTAGGTGCTCAATAACTATTTGAAATAAATGAAGGAAGGAATGAAGTGCATGTCATGGAGCACGGAGTCAAAACTGAGAACATGACACAGACATGGAGACATGTAGGTTTGGCCATTATCCTTTCAGTCTGTGGGCAGCACAACAGAGAACAGGAATGGTCAAGCCCTTCCAAATTTCTTTGAAAGTCACAGGATGAATTTGATGCACCTCTGTGTCATTCACTCCCAAGTATTTTTGAGCTTCTATTTATTTTATTTTAATTTATCTTATTTTATTTTATTTTTAGTGTTTGTTTATTTTTGAGACAGAGAGTGACAGAGTGTGAGCGGGGGAGGGGCAGGGAGAGAGGAAGACACAGAATTGGAAGCAGGCTCCAGGATCTGAGCTGTCAGCATGGAGCCTGACACAGAGCTTGAACTCACAGACCATGATCTCATGACTTGAGCTGAAGCCAGATGCTTAATCAACTGAGTCACCCAGGTGCCCCTATTTTATGAATTTAGAAGCTGTGGACCAAGGTAGGAAGAGTTCAAGAATTAGAAGACATGAATTTGATTTCTAGCCTTGTTACCTCAGGGTTTTCCATTTGTACCACACGACAACGAAGCAATGATAACTGTAGAAGCATTCTTGAGCTGGGATATGATATTCAAATATGAAGCATTATGATAATATTGTTTAACATACAGTAATGTTTGACATCCTTGCTTCTCCCTGGCCAGAAGTACATTTGGGTGAATTTATATTATAAGAGGTAAAAGATGAAAGCTCTGTACATCACTTGTGTCCTCTATTTTCTAATCATAAAGGGACAGTTGCTTTCTGTTTGGGCTCACCTTCTGGGACTCCTTTTAAATCAAACTGTAAGTGGGTAGTTTTGTGGTGTAGATAAAAGCCCAGGAGGGGCTTGTCAAAAACAAAAACAAAAACCACTGCATCTGAGGTTGTTGACTAGTCTAAATACTATGTGACTCATGTCTCTAGAGATATAAAGTAAATGTGTTATTAACAGTATGACTTATAGAAGCAAATTTCCAAAAGAAGTGCAACGAAAAATGCAGTTTTAAAAGGCCAAGCTCATTTTGTATACCAATTTTCCCTAGAATACATCTAGCCTCGTGTAGGAATAGTAGCAGGATGTATTCTAATCCATTCAATACATTTTAACATGAAAACTATACACTATTGTTTTTATTTATTATTTATAGACAGCAAGAGACCAGTGTTTAAGGCAAACACAACAGGCATAGCCTCGGGCTCTGGGGACACATAAAGACAAATGTAAACATGACTATCCCTAACCCCAAACCAGGTGACTCGGTCCCTCTAGCCATACTGAAGCGGAACATGACCAGGATAAAGGAGACTGTCCTTGCGAAGTTCTGATCCTCTTTCATGTCAGTGATGTAAACACTGAACTATTTGGTCAAAATACAAAAAGGAGGTGCCCTCAACCCAAGGTTAATAAAGAAAGAGAGCATTTATATATGTACTGTCCTTATAAAATAGTTAAGTCTTCTTCAGTGAAAGTAGGAATCAGTTAATATATTAATAATTGAAGGAAGTTCAAAGTTCTCTACATTTAGAGTTAAAAGTAAACTAAATCTCTCTAACCCAATAACTGAATATTTCTAGAAAGCTTTTTACCCCAGGATCTACTTTTTTTAATGTTTATTTTGAGAGAGAGAGAGAGAGAGAGAGAGAGAGAGAGAACGAATGAGCAGGGGGAGGGGCAGCAAGTGTGGAAAAGAGAAAATCCCAAGCAGGCTCTATGCTGTCAGCACAGAGCCCAATGTGGGGATTGATCTCACGAACTGTGGGATCATGACCTAAGCCAAAATCAAGAGTCAGATGCTTAACCGACTGGGCCACCCAGACGCCCCACACAAGGATCTACTTCTAACACTGTACTGAGCACGTAATAGGTGCTCAAGATATATCCATTTTTTTTATAGTTTTTGTTTATTTTTGAAACAGAGAGAGGCAGAGCATGAGCAGGGGAGGGGCAGAGAGAGAGGGAGACACAGAATCTGAAACAGGCTCCAGGCTCTAAGCTAGCTTTCAGCCCAGAGCCCGACGCAGAGCTCTAATCCAGGAACTGTGGGATCATGACCTGAGCCGAAGTCGGACACTCAACCGACTAAGCCACCCAGGTGCCCCAGAAATATTCATTTTTATTTTCACAAACTATCTTCATCATTTTAAAATATCCTTGTTTCTGCTACTTCAGAGATGAAATAATAACTCAGAGAGCTTAAAGAACAGTTTAAAATCATAAGGATCCCTCCCATTTGGGGTAAGGCATGGGAGATGAAAACGGAGTTAGCAAACCTGTACTCTGCCTAACACTCCAGCACACTTTTAGGCACTTCATAGGTGCTCAATAAATACTGATGGATGGAGAACCAACCACACCTTCTCCATGTGCTAGCAAATGTAAGAATTTATAGCATATTCAGGCTTTTTTCTGTAAATTGTACCCTCGTGGGAAGTAATCTCCAAGCACTCATTCTGATAAAAGAGAATCTGGGGTAGAAAAGGCAGAGAATGCATTTTCCTCAGGAGAAAATGGATTAGCCAGCACTTCCTATGAAAATGAAAACAGACCCAATATGTGGGAGTGGTATGAAATTTTTTCATTATTTCACTCAAGTTTTATAGGAGGACCCCGGGCTCAGCAGTCTGAAACTGTATGTTGAACACGACAGGAAAAATTTAACAAGACTCTTCTGAAACAAAGTCCTACGTTAGAGCTAAAACCCAAAAGCCAAACAAAATTGGTGGAGATTTGCCAGGTCACAAATGTGCGTGACCTCACACCCCATGTTTCCTCTCAGCTGATTTGCTCATTTTTAGTCTCCTGTTTCTTTGAGCCCCATAACCAATTTAGTGTCTTTCATCTGGAACCTAGAAATCACTGGCCTTGAAACATCAGGACAAATTGTTAAGCTGAATTGAACTGAATTTTTTTAAAAGCTTTTTTCTGAGGGTACTTCTATGCCCTTATACACTAAAGTCTGTATATGGTTCCAGTCTCTACATTAACCTAGGAATATAAAGAGAAGTTATGTAACAGGCCAAGTAGTTTCCAGCCAGAAAGGGAGGGAAAAAATATCTGTGGGGGAATGAAGAAGCTCTCTGTGAAAGAAGAGACTTAAAGTTTAGAAAGGTCAGACGGGAAAAAAAAAAAAAAAAAGAGCAGGTATAAGGCATAATCTTGGGGGATTTTCCAGGTTTCCAGATCCACAGAATGTTTATTACAGCCTGCAGCACATTTTATCGGTAAAGGAGGTGGATAAGGACAGCAGGAGAAAGTAAAAAAGAGTTTGTTCAATGAGGATAATTTGAAGGTTCTTATGATGTCTTCAGGGACAGAGGCGTGAAGTCTCGTGAATAGCGAAAATTAGACCTTTCACCAAAAAAAAGGGAATGTCCCAGATTACATTATTGGTTGATAGTGGAAGAACCACATGTGGAAACGTGTGTGTGAGTGTGTGTGTGTGTGTGTGTGTGTGTGTGTGAGTGTGTGTGTTCACTGGGCTCTCACAGAAGTTAGTAGTTGCACATATTAATCAAAGAGCACTACCCCTCCGTCCCCTTTTCTATTACCTGTCCCACTTTGTGTCAATTTCCTTCCTCCTCCCCCACACCCATTGCTTCACTGTTCTTCTTTAAGACATGGGATGGGGATTTGTCAAAGTCAATGAGCACTTTATTACAGTGAGAACGTTCCGTAATGAACAATTCAGCAATTTAATGAGATTCTGTAGATCTGTCTCCAGCCTGTCCATCAAGATTCACTTCTATAAAGCACCCTGACACTAATCCTCTGGCATACCCAATCTTCACTCTGGGCTGAATATTAGATTCTTCCATGGTATATTGCATTACTAGTATAACCTCAGCAAAAATGATGAACTTAACTATACTTGAGGCAATATAGCTGGTCTGATTTAATTTTTCTCTATTGAGTTGAGTATGAAGGAATTACTTATTTACTAAGATAAAGCAAAAACAGTTTCTTATTGCCTGCTGAACGCCTAAATTGATCATATTTATGTGAGTCTTTTAATTCTTTCTTGAGGGTCAGATATAAAAGATATTGCCTGCAGCACAAAGCAGTTTTTAAAATTCTACATGATAATATTAGTAACCTTTCGAGAGGCAATTATGATAACTCTTAAGTGAACAGTATGGAATTTTTTTGGATACTCAGACATCTGCACATTACCACTCTGGCATTCCCTTCGACCATGTCATGAAAAAAGACAGAAGCCACAAGGATGATCGGCTCAGGTCTCAATTCAGTTAGAAATAATTATATACAGAATTCATTTCAAGTCTTTCCTTTTTCCCTTTGGGAAGTGAAGAAAAATTTGGCAACCCCCCCACTTTGAACTGACCAGAAAATGTTGATGATTTGTGTTTATGGGGGAGAACCACAGATATTAAAATTCATACCAAAAACTCGTCCTCACCAACTTTTGACTCTACTTGAACAAACATTATCAGAAATACCTAAGAAACAGAAAAAAAATATGGCTTATGTGTTTTCCTTATATTTTCTTTGTCAAGTCAGCATAGAATACTGCAGAGATGAAGGCAGGTGTCTGCAGGCCTGGATTTGTAGGCCGGCTCTGCTCTGTAGCCTTGAGCAAGGCACTGAATCCCCATTTTGCTCATCTGGAAGATGGGGTGATAACAACCGTTCTTCAAGCCTGTTGTGATGCTAAGTCACTGAGTTTATAAAATAGAGTCTGGGTCCTGGAAGGCCCTCAGTGTACCACAGCTCTTGTTACCCTCACTGGTGGGGCAACAGTAAAAAGGAAGTTGCTGACTGATGTAATACAAAGAAAGAAATAAAGGAGAAAGACATCAGGAAAAATATCAGTCAGTTGAGTCAGATGCTGGATAATAAAGAGCTACCTCTGACCCTGTTTGGGCCTGAGTTGGAGTTCTCTTTGAGTGTCATTTGCTAAGATACCAGGAATTTACTGTGCTGTCAGCTAACAGAAGACTTCATACTTTCCCTTGTATTCTGTATGTAAACAACTTTCAAATCATCATGAAATCTTAAAGGGATGCTGCCCCAGTAGCAGCTAGATGGCTAGCTAGTGTTCAGAGAGTGAGGTAGACAATGTTAAGAGGGTAAGATGGGCTCTGACTGTTTCCCAAAAACACCATGTGGATTCTCAAGTAAAGTCAGTGAGGATGAGTAGAAAAGGATTTAAATTGAATGATCAATTCAAAAATACAAAACATCCTCCCATCCCCTAGACAGAGGATATTTGAAAACAATCCTATGTCAGGTGGAAAGGCAGGGCTTAGGAAAATAGCAATGAATGCAGAATGAACTAAGGATGGAGGTTTTTCCACTGCAGTGCAAAAGCTTCATTTCATTTAAGGTCCCAGCTGCTCTCTGCTGCCACAAAGAAATGTTTCTGAATTGTTTACAGGAAAGCCCAGAATCTATTCTGATTTCATTGGTCTTAAACATACATAAATAGCACTTGACAATCCATTTTTCTCATACTCAGTTTAAGAAACTATTTTTATCAGGAGAAAAAAATTCTTGACTCTTCCTGACATAACTCCCCCTCTTAGGGTTTTGGGAACCCCCAGCAAGGGTCTGAGGAACCATACCTATGATTCCCTGAGTTAAGCTGAGCAGAAGCCGAGGCCTTGGAGCCTCAAGGGCTGGTGTTCTCTAATCATTTGCCCACCATGACTGCCAAGACTTTGGCTCTTAGGAGAACCAAACAAGACAGAACAGTTATCATTGTTCCTCAGCTGCTCAACTTTGAACCATTCCATGCTGTCTCCCTGCAAAAAGAAGGCCCGTGCAGAGTGTCCTTACCTGCCAGATCTGCTTTTCACTCAGGGAGGTCAGGCGGTCACTCTTCAGAACCTCCTGGAGCAGACAATAAGGAAGCATTAGAACGTCTTCTGGGCGACTCTTCAGGAGCTCAGAGAGATGTTTCACTAAGAAATCGATCACTGCCTTCTCCAGCAAAGTGAGGTTAAAGAGGTCAGCAAGTCTGTACAGATCCAAGTAATTAAAGCTATTTAATTCCTGGGTGCCAAAAAAAAAAAATAAATAAAATAAAAATGGGGGAAAAAAAGAGCTCTTAGAAATTAATCCAAGAAAGAGCAGGCAAGAAACTTAGGCTGATTCACTAAGGTTTGCATGACAGGCATGGGGGAAATGGGACTCTACGGATAATGTAAAAAAAAAAAAATCCCTTAATTATAAGACTCTGGCAGAGAACTGTTGTTCTAGAAGTCATCCTTTATCCTGATTTTGCCCCTCTTAAAACCCATATATTTAAAGACACCTTAATAAAGGAGTTGAAAGGAGTTTCTGCTTTCACTGACTGAAATGTTACTTTGCAACTTTTTAAAAGCATTTTACCAATGAAGAACATGGATTTTTCTACCCTTACCATATTTTACAGCTCTTAGGCAGTAAGTTTGTTCTACTGAAGAAAATATGAGTGCAGGTAAAGTGGTAGTCGTGACACAAACTATATGAAAACAGACTGACTCTACTCTCCCCCAAACTTCAAATTAAGTACATCTTTAAAACAACCCATCTTGACCCAATGGAATTAAAGCACAGATTTTTACATGTAAGGTTTCAGGAAATGAAGGAATCTCACAGAAAAAATTCTTGCCTTGAATAATTCTATATTAAACCTACCTAAGATGAACAACTTGTAAGTGTTCTTTATTTTTTGTTAGCCTCAAAAGTTCAGAGAGCCAATGACAATCTTTCCTTCTTTTTCAAAGAGCTTCTGTAGCCATGCTCAATCTGGAGGGATTTTTCCTGTGTGAGCTTGTAGTCACGACTCTAAAAGACCGCTACCAGAAAGCCAGGACTCCGGTGCAAACTTTGTTTAACTCTTCAAGATCACAGTGGGCACACAGGCTTTTTGATAGAAAATTTACCTATTTCAAGTAGAATGAATGTCCTGTTTTCCCTCCGTTATTAACTTGAAAAGTTTAATATGTGAGCAATATTTTCCAATAGCTTAAGGAATGCAAAATACCATCAGATAGCTATTTCACTCCACTAATCCATTTAAGTAACTTTCAACATATTTTCCCCTTTTCTAATTATCTCAGAATGTTAAGAACGCTTTCTAAAATATTTATATTCTATTTGAATGTATTTTCCTCTATAACATTTGAAAGTTTAAAGGAGTGTGTTCTAAATTTGTGCTGTCCAACAAGGTAGCCGCCAGCCACAGTGGCTACTGAGCACTTAAAACGTGACTAGTCTGATTTGAGAGGTGCTAAGAGTGTTAAAGATAATACCAAATGCCAGGAATAAGAAAACCAGAATGTAAAATATCTCATTAATACTTTTATATTGATTATATGTTAAAATGATATTGTTCTAGATAAAGTAGATTAAATGTTATTAATTTCACTTGTTTCTTTTTACTTCCTGTAAATGCAGCTACTAGAAAATTTAGAATAATAGATGTAGTTCCCATTAAATTTCTATAGGACAGTGCTGTTCTATGTAATAAAATGTTAATAAAGAAGTTGCAAAACAGTTCATTGAGTAACAGCTGCATCATCACCACAGCTACTTGACTTTTTTTTTTTCCACTTTAGATTCTATTTCTTTGGGTGGGAGATGACACTTTAATATATTCCAACAGGGAGTCAAGCTAGATAACTTCAGGAATCAGCATAAGATTCTGGCTCTTAATAGCTCTATTTGCCAAAACAATTGAAAAGGAATAAATGCTTCTCTTTAAAATAAAGTTTATTACAGATGATCACTAAAATCTACTACAACTCAAATATCTATATCCACTCAGAGCCATTCAGGCAAAATACCCTGGCTTCCCATTCAGAAGATTTTATCAAAAGAATATTGAAGATTTTGACTCTCACACCAATTATTTCAAATAATGTTTAAACTTGTTCTCCAAATCTTACTTTTTAGGATTGGTAAATTTTACACTGGAAGGAAAGAATGTATAACCCTTGCTTCCATATAGAACTTCAGGACCAACTCCTAGGGATGAATGTTGTTTCTGGCCGATACATATATGAAACAAGTTTAACTGTTCAGGGTCCTGAATATGACTTTAGTGTCCCAGTAAATCACTCACTCTGCAGTCCCCCAAAGGCATGATGGACACAGCAGGGGTAATGTCAGTGCTTTTCAAGTACCCCAGGCAATTGCCCAAGGCATGGCTCAAGGTCCTGAGGCAGCGTCCAGCAGCACTGCACAGACAGATGAGCATGCACAGAAGTGGAAACAGCTAAACTCAGCAAAGTTACAGGTGGACAGGCAGAGCCCACCTAAAATGTTTTTCCCACTTGTTCTCCTGCCCAAATGGTTTATACAACTACAAGTTTGGGAGTGGATTATGCGGCAGCAATCAAATATTCTTTATTAAGCATCTTTGTATCTTTGTAGAGAGATACTGGGTTTCTTCCGATTAGATGCCTGCAGCTTAAAAGCAGACCTATTCAAAAACACGAAGAACTGGAGAATTAATTTAACTTAATTGTGCTTCTTTTCTGCTATGTTTCTTTTGAAGGTAATCATTGAACACCTGCTTCCCCAGTCGTGAAATGTTTTCCTTTCCAAAGGGCATAATTTTACATAACCCCCAAATCCAAACTAATGAAGTATTTCATATTAGTAGAAAACTAAAAAGCTAAAAGGGTAAGTGTCAATGGCTGTCTGAACAGCAAAAGGGAGCTGAACGGACACATATTTGTGTACCAGAGAAGTATCAGTTAAAAGTCTGCTCCCTATCTTTACCTTTTCATTTCTCTTCTCTTCTACTTAAAAACATAAATTCCCCAAATCTCCATTGCTTTCTATACATGTCAAAGGTTTCCACTCCCTTGGCCATGCATACTTAACACATTCAACAATTAAACTGTATAAAATGGGGAGTTCAGGGGAAAAAGAAAAAAACACCTTCTGTAAGGTCATGATGCCACAAAATGCATTCCTCTTGTTGGGGCTTTGTGAACTTTAAGCAAAATCATCACCTCTTGTCCTTTTGGTTAAGACCATGTGTAAGCAAAATAATACCAATAATGCTGCTTTTAAAGATGCTCATAAATATGATGTTGGGAGGTGGGAAGTTAAATGGTTAAATTGCATTAAATACCCACCTATAATATTGTTCATGGAAAAAATAATCACTGTTATGAAAATAGTGCCATTATGTTTCCAGTTATAAAAAATAATAAATGTGTATTCCATAAAATTCAGGAAATACAAAGTATAGGAAAGAAAACAAAACTCATTCATGTTCATCATGCAGAGATAATCACTATTAATGTTTTCGTGTATATACTTATAGATTTATTTTGAAAAAGTCTTTTAGATGTCAGAGAAAGAGAAAGAAAAAAACTGTATTCAGGGGCAGAACAAATCAGCAGCAGCCACAGGCACTTGGGGGCAACCCACATTGGTGAAGAGCAAGAGCCATATATAAAATCAAGTCAACCTGGTTCAAATCCAGCCCTAATACTTACCATTGGCTATGATCTTGGTCAATCACTGAACTTCCCATTGTTCCTCAATTACAAAATGGGCTCATGGGGTTGTCATGGAGATAATGAATGAAAAGCTCTTACCACACACCACTTAGCACATGAGAGATAGAGAGTAGATTTGGTGGGCAAGATATAGTAAGAACATATTTCAGCATTGTTGTTTGTCATCCATAAACCCTGACTCAACACTGATACAAGGAGGTCAAAATGAAGAAAATGGTCCCTTTAGATATCTAAGTCGTAAATAATCTGTACCATTAAGTCAGGGAAAAGAAGGATGGCCAAAGTAAAAAATATAGTTGAGTTGTAAACTATTACTTGTTAATAACTTCCACAATTATATAAGTAGCCCAAACCTTTCTTGGCTCTGAATTCATTTTCCCAACTACTTATTAGAGGATATCTTCTCTTGGATATTCTACAGAATGGAATGGATGGAGATATGACTGGATTACCACATTCAACTATCCACATCAGGATCTCAAAAAGTGGCCCATGTTCCTTCCTTATAACTGGTCATTCACCAAATCCTATTTGTTCTTCCTCCTTAGCAGTTCTTATTCTGTTCCTCATCATCTCCTATCCAGACTTCCTGAAACAGGGTTCTGAATTAATATTTCTGTCTCCAGTATCAAATTCTCAAACCTCTCTTTTTACAAGAATCTGACCATATTGATTATCTGTTTAATAAGATCTACCTCAAGAAACAAGAAAAAAAATTAAAAAAAAACAAAAAACAAAAAACAATCTAACCTTACACTTAAAGGATATAGAAAAGAAGAACAAAGCCCAGGGTTACTGGAAGTAAGGAAATAATAAAGATCAGAGCAGAAATAAATGAAATAGAGATTTTAAAAAAATAGAAAAGATCAACGAAACCAGCAGCTGGTTATTTGAAAAGATAAATAATACTGATAAAACCTTTACCCAGATTCATCAAGAAAAAAAGAGGACAAAATAAATAAAATAAGAAACACAAGAGCAGTAACAACCAACACCACAAAAATATTAAGGATTAAAAGAGTCTATTATAAAAAATTATATGCCAACAAATTGAAAGAAGAAATGGATAAATTCCAAGAAACATATATAATCTTCCAAAACTCTGAACATAACAATTACTAGTAAAGAAAATGTATCAGTAATCAAAAAACTCACAACAAACAAAAGTCCAGGACCAGACAGTTTCACAGGTGAATTCTATCAAACATTGAAAAGCTATTTTTTTAAGTTTATTCACTTATTTTGAGAGAGGGAAAGAGAGAAGAGAGAGAGAGAGAGTGTGTGTGTGTAGGGGTAGGGCAGAGAGAGAGGGAGAGGCAGAATCTCAAGCAGACTCCATGCTCTCAGCGCAGAGTCCAACATGAGGCTTGAACTCACAAACTGTGAGATTGCGACCTAAGCTGAAATCAAGAGTTGAACATCTAACTGACTGAGCCACCCAGGTGACCCTAGAGAAGAGTAAGTACCTGTTCTCCTCAGACTTTTCTGAAAAAAAGAGGAGCAAGAAAAGCTTTCAAATATATTATACAAGGCCAGCACTGTCCTAATATGAAAATTAAACAAATGCACCACAAAAAAAGGAAAAGAGGCAAACATCCTTAATGAACATAGATGCAAAAATCCTCAACAAAATATTAGTAAATTGCATTCAACAATACATTAAAAGGATCATTCACTACAATCAGCTGCAATGTGTTCTGGGAATGGAAGGATGGTTCAATATCCACAAATCAATAAACATGATATACCATGTTTAATAAAGAAGAAAATAAAATAAAGAATAAAGAAGAAAAATCATGATCATCTCAATAGATGAAGAATAAGCATTTGACAAGGTTCAACATTCGTTCATGATAAAAACTCAACAAAGTGGGTTTAGAGAGATCATACCTCAACATAATAAAGGCCATATATGACAAACCCATAGCTAACATCATACACAGTGGTGAAAAATTGAGAGTTTCCCTTAGAACAGGAGCAAGAGTAGAATATGCACTCTTGCCACTTTTACTCCACATAGTACTGAAAGTCCTAACCATTGCAATCAGAAAAGAAAAGGAAATAAAGGCATCCGAATTGGTAAAGAACAGAAGAACTGAAAATTTCACATATTTTCAGATAGCATGATACCATACATAGAAAACTCTAAAGATTCGCCCAAAAAACGACCAGAAGTAACAAGTAATGTGAAGTAAAGTTGCAAGATACAAAATTAATATACAGAAATCAATTACATTTCTATATATTAACAACAAAATAGCAGAAAGGAAATTAAGAAAACAATTCCATTTATAATTGTACCAAAAAGAATAAAATACCTAGGACCCGGTGACATGGACCTTATCAATATTTTTCTACATTTGTCTTCTCAGGCAAAGGAAACAAAAGCAAAAATAAACTATTGGGACTACACCAAAATAAAAAGATTTCACACAGTGAAAGAAACCATCAGCAAAATGAAAAGGCAACCCACTGAACAGAAAAATATACTTGCAAATGTTGTATGTGAAAGGGGTTAATATCCAAAATATATAAAGAACTTATACAATTGAACCCCCCAAAACCCCAAATAATCTGATTTTAAAATGGGTAGAAGACCTAAGTAGACATGTTTCCAAAAAAGATATACAGATGGCTGATAGACACATGAAATGATACTCAACAACACTTAATCATCTGGAAAATGCAAATCAAAGCCACAGTGAGACATTACCTCACACCAGTCAGAATGGCTAGTATCAAAAAGACAAGAATTAACAAGTATTGGGGAGGATGTGGAGAAAAGGAACCCTTACACATGGCTGGTGGGAATGTAAATTGGAGTAATCACCATGGAAAACACAATGGAGGCTCCTCAAAAAATTGAAAGTAGAAATACCATATAATCCAGCATTTATTTATTTACCCTCCCCCAAACCTGAAAATACTAATTTGAAAAGATATGTACATCTCTACGTTTATTGCAGCATTATTTACAATATCCAAGGTATGGAAGCAATCATGAATGGATCAGATGTGGTACATACACACTCACTTACACTCAATGAAATATTACTTAGCCATAAAAAAGTAGATCTTGCCATCTATGACAACATGGATGTCCAGGATGGACCTAGAGGCTACTATGCTAAGTGAAACAAATCCAACAAAGACAAATAACATATGATTTCACTTCTATGCAGAATCTAAAACCAAAACAAATGAACAAACAAAAAGCAGAAACAGACCCATAAATACAGAGAACAATTTGATGCTTGTTTCTCAGAGGAAAGGGAGGTAACAGGATGGGCAAAATGCATGAAGGGAGTGGGAGATATAGGCTTCCAATTATGGAATGAAGAAGTCAGGGATAAAAGGTACAGCATAGGAAACGCAGTCAATGGTATTGTAACAGTGTTATATGTGACAGATGGTAGCTACATCTGTGATGAGCAGAGCATACCATATAGACTTGTTGAATCACTATATTGTACACCTGAGACTTGAAACATTAAGTGTCAACTATACTTCAGGTAAAGACAGAGAGAAAGAGAGAGAGAACCCATTAGTGGGTTCCCATTTTCTTATAGTTAAAAAGCCAAACTCACTAATATTTTATAGCCTTCTATGATCTAGACTCTGATGACCTCCTTACCCTAGCGCGTAATAATCCCACCCACCCTAGCTTAGTTTCAGCCATTTCAATGGGCTACACATTCACATCTTGTACCAGGACCACATCAGGCACTGGCAATATAATGATGAGGAAAAATAGGCAAGTTGCAAGCATAGTAGAGTATATAGTATACTTTACTGGAAGAGCAAGCCATTAGTCAAAACACATTACAAATAAATGGAAAATTATAATTGAGGTAAAGGCTACAAATGGTGGAATACAGGGCTGTAAATGCCCATAACAGGTGATATGACCTAGAGTGTACAGTTAGTAAAGGCTTCTCTGAGAAGCCACAAGGAGCTCATAGCTAAAAGAAGAGCAGACGCTAACTTGGCAAACGATTGGATGGAAACGTGTATTAACTATACTTTCTTATTTTATGTATTCTTGATACTCTGGCATTTGGGGTATTAAATGCCCCTCCCAGTCCTAGCCAATTTTTAGAGATAACAAATACTTGCTCAAAAGTACACCTCCTATCTGGCTTCTACACGCTAGAAAGCAATATTCCTCTACTCTAATTATCCCCGGGCTGAGTACTCGACAATTACAGACAGCTCATGCATCCCAGAGCCTTGCTTAAACTATTTGAACTAGATAATCCTAAGCCTGCTTTCCCTGCTTTGCCATACCTTTCCTGCAGAAGCCACAATAAAGGCCTCTTGTCTATGCGTTCCCCTCATTCCTCTGACCTCCCTACCAACTCAGGTGCTTCCCTTGTTGTTCTGAAGGCTATTCTGGGCCCTTCTCCTCTTGGGAACTGTAACAAAGTATCTTTTCAATGGCAATTGTTTCCTGATCTGTCAGCTTCACCATACCTGAATAATAAAACCTACATTTCATTTTTTTTTAAATTTTTTAATGTTTATTTGTTTTTGAGAGAGGGAGAGAGGGGGAGAGAGAGAAGGAGAGGGAGAGAGAGAGAGAGAGAGAGAGAGAGGGAGGGAGGAAGGGAGGGAGGGAGGAGGAGGGAGAGGGAGAAGGAAAGGGAAAGGGAGAGAGCTAGCTGGGGAGGGGCAGAGAGAGAGGAGGACGCAGAATCTGAAAACAGGCTCCAGGCTCTGGGCATAGAGCCCAACATGGGGCTTGAACCCATGAACCGTGAGATCATGACCTGAGCTGAGGTCATATGTTTAAGTGACTGAGTCACCCAGGTGCCCCTGAAACACACATTTTAAAACAGAATGCTGATGGGATTGCAGTGAGAATATTCCAAACAGAGGAAGCAACATACGCAGAATTCCTATGGATGAAAAACCATGTTTCCACTGTTCTGTCTGCCATCCTTTCTAAATTAGCACACCCTCCTTCCTCTCCATGTTATCCTCTATCACATTAGTCTACTTGATTGCTTTTAGTACTCATCACTATCTGTAATTATCTTCTGCATTTATTTGCCTACTTAGTTATGATGTGTTTGTCCCCCAGCTCACAATAAGTATGTTCTATGGGAGAACGCACCTATTTTATTCACTGCTTTATCCCTGGTGCCCAAAACAGTGCTAGGCACATGGTAGGGTAAGCACTCAAGCCACACTTGTTGAGTGAATGAACCCATCTCATCTTTTCAGCTTCCTTGGTTTAGGCCAAATTGACCACTTCCTCCTTTGTGCCTCCACCCTGCCCTCTGCAGGATTTCTAACACAGCACTTGTCACTATGAATGCCCTTTGATTATAGATCAGTCTCCCTCTACTAAATCTAAGCTCCCTAGTGCTAAGGTTTGCATTGCGTCTCTGGTATCTAAGGGAACAGATGCTGAATACACAAGTTTAATGAAAGACTCTCCATGGGCTTTTTCTATTTACTTAAAACCAAGCAAAACAGAACATGCCATGTCTTTCCAACATATCTATCCAATTCTGAACATGATTCAAATCAGTCCATATTTCATATCTCATTGGTCTCCCTCACTTTCCTTCTGTTTGTCCTTCTTACACATACACACAAAGGCAAAGCCATTGACCATTCAGTTTTCCAAGTGGAAAAACTGGTAATCATGACTATAGTTGAAAGTGTTAATGGCTGAATGCAATAAAACAGCTCTGCTGTGGGCAAAAAAATATATAATATATATATATATATATATATATATATATATATATATATATATATATATATTGCAATCCACTCAAAATTTCTTTTTCAGTCCAAGAGAGAATTATTTCCTCTATCAATTGGCTATTCAGGTCAAAGTACCTTAACAAATGATACTTTGTTCTAATTTTGAGATTGTCACCATTCTCCTACATTCTATGACTTCAAAATCCAAGCACCCAGGTAGAGGCAGTGATTTTGAATGGAAATTACAGCTCAGCTACAAGAAACCCTCTTGAGTAAAAGGACAATCTTTTTTATTTTTCTAAAAAGGTTTCACTTCTGTCACACTGCTTCTCACTTGAAATTTAGTTTCTATTCAGAATTATGGTGCATACATTGTTGTTCTTTGGGGAATCTTTTTAAACAGTATTTATTTTCCCTCGGTTTGGGGCTATTTGGTTTCTCTTTTCTCTTCTATTTGTTTCTTATAGTGTGGATGACAAGTTAAATAACAAAAGAAGAACCATAAAATGTGTCCCCAGTACTATATAGTTATGGAATAAACACTACTGTTTCAAGAGCAATAATCTTTAAACTTAAATATGCCTCAAATTCAGTCTTTCTGTGTGGTCTATTCCCCTAATTAAATCATTAAAATGGTGATTCCCCAGATTAACTACTGAACGTAGTAGAGAAAAGAAAGCATGAAAAAAAGCAAATACTCTTTTATTTGGGGTTCTATTCAAAAGTAATTACATTTGTGAGGCAAATTATTAGGTGGTAAGGACATGAGTGGGAGAAGGCAGGACAGTTTGGGGGCTGTGGGTAGACCTGTGGCCCTTCCACCACCCTTCACCAGCCAGGAGAGGTAGCAAGAGTCTGCCTCCAGGATGTCCCCTGCTGGGTTCGCATCGGGGGCATAGTGACTGGCTATTGTATTATCAAGTGTCTCTCTCTATCTCAATTAAGCAAATACTAATAGTTTGTGACCAAAGTCCCTACAAGATTTTCTTTGTTTTAGAATTTTGAGCAGATTTAAGCCTACCACTGAACTCCCTTGTATTCTAACACAGTTTCTTGAATGGGAGAAAAACGTGTTTGCAGCCTTACAGCTGGGGTCGGCATGTTCCCTGCATGTAACCCACGACCTAGCTTCTGTAAGCAACAGCCAAGGGATGTGTCCTGATGTGTGGCAACAGTGATACAAACTGAGAATCGACAATGCCTGTTTGTAATATGGAGTCTATCTTTGTTTCAGCCACACCCAGGCATCCCTTGACCTTGTGCCCATCCAACACTGCAGTTTAATCATTGCCCTGCCACAGGAATCATACAGAACACAGAAAAGAACTGTCATCTTGTGATTGCATCTACTGTAGAGTGTCCCCAACATCTGCCCCATAAATACTCTTTCCCAAATCTAGGAGTCCTTGTTAAACTGACAGGATTTGCCAATCTGATGGAGATGCTTTGATATAATACTAAAGATACCTGAGGCGCCTGGGTGGCTCCGTTGGTTAAGCATCCAACTTCAGCTCAGGTCATGATCTCACGGTTCATGGGCTCGAGCTCCACATTGGGCTCTGTGCTGACAGCTAGCTCAGAGCCTGGAGCCTGTTTCAGATTCTGTGTGTGTCTCTCTCTCTGACCCTCCCCTGCTCATGCTGTCTCTCAGAAATAAATAAAACATAAAAAAAAATTAATACTGGGGTGCCTGGGTGGCTTAGTCGGTTAAGCGTCCGGCTTTCGCTTGGGTCATGATCTCGTGGTTTGTGGGTTCGAGCCCCACGTCGGGCTCTGTGCTGACTGCCCGCTCAGAGCCTGGAGCCTGTTTCAGTCTGTGACTCCCTCTCTCTCTGACCCTCCCCTGCTTACTCTCTCTCTCTCTCTCTCTCCTAGAAATAAATAAAACATTAAAAAAAAATTTAAAAAAAAAATTAATACTAAGGATACCCATGCAAAACATGGCCTTAGTAACACCTGTTTCTCTTGTTGCCTCATCTAGTTCTGAGAACATTACTGACTTGTGAAATAAAAATAAGCCATCAGCAACCTGTATCAGTATGGAAAACTATGACCTTGTGTTCAAGATAATAAAAAAACTTCTCTCAAGGTCAAAATAAAAGTAATGTCACTTTGATTTCCTGAATCTTCTCCCTCTAAAATGACCAAATTGAATAAGATTCCAGATTTTTCTAGGTAATAACATTTAACAGATATGATTATTTTAACAATGCTGTGTTTCACCATATTATTATCCTTCATATCCAATTATTGATGCCCTTCAGTTATATCCTTCTTCAAAATGTCACCTAAATTACTACATGTCAGTCAATACTTTACTATGGATAAAGATCATCAAAAGACATAACAGTTTCAATGAACACCATGTAATAGCATACTTAAAACGTTCCACTAAAAAAATGTTGACATTACATCATATATTAAGAACCCCTCTAAATAAAAAGGCACCCTTGTTATGAAAGTCAAGATTTTTTTTTAAAAAAGACTACTTTCAAATCTAACCTAAATAGCTTTATATATCCACTCTGCATTTAAAACTAGTATGGTTTGATTTTTAGCAATGTTAACTACAAGTTAAATAAAAGTGTTGTGTTGGCTGCTTATAGGGACCAAATACCAAGTCAGATATAATAAATATGAAACCGTTTGTCACTGACTGGATCCTAATGCCTTCAAGTCTCCTGTAACATACCAAGTAACTTCTCACTAATCTATTAATGTATATGTCTTCCAACAAGTAAAAATGTTTCTAGTAAACTAGTAGAAATAGGTTTGCATCTTATGATTGTGTATCCTGTATGGTGCCAATCATAATGCATTTATCAGAGATTATAACTGAAAAAAATTGTTGGATTATGAATTTTAAAAAGGAGCCCATTTTTTAAAAAACACTTTCATGACTTCAAATGGAAAGAGGAAATGATAGTTTTTTATAGGTATTTTTTATAGTTGGGCAAAATAAACAGATCTCCCAAAATTAACTAAGAAAGGTGCTCGCAAATAACTGATCTGAGTATGAGAAATTTTCTCTTGATGTAAACCACACATCAACTTTTTCATATAACTGATAAATATGGTGAAAAGCCCACTTGTGACGCCAGATGCATCAGGCCAAGCTTATACGTTGAATTTTGGGTCTTCTGACTTTCACATCCTGGGTGTTTTGTTTTTGTTTTTGTTTTTTTCCTTCCCAGAATGTTGAAAAAGAACTCTCCCTCTCTTGGCATTTAGTGATAACCGGAAACATACAAATGTCCATGCTGTTTGTCAAAAGCATATTATTTGTGAAGTACTTAAAGACTGTTAGACTCAACAGACATTAAAAAGCTTGCAGGAAAGGGAAGTTCTGTATCATATGCTTTCCCCTTCTGAGGCGGGAAGGCACAGAGGGGAGGGGCAACTAAGATCAGATTCTACATTCTAAGAAAGCCAGCAAGCCATCCCACTCCAGCTGGAAGGATTGTTCCCTCTTCGTACTTCTAATCACAGGAGCCACTTGTATCATTCATTTAACCCTTTGCCAGTGGTTACATACTTTACTCCCGCATTTGTGCACAAAGGTACAGACTGTATCTGTACTTCAGATCTGCCTCTCTGTCTTTATAAGCAACTACTTAATTTTGATTGATGGAGAGTGGGTCAGCAAGACAGAATGTCAGACCTTTAAAAATTCAACTCTTACTGCTTTTGTTTTTTTAGTTTACAATAAAACAAATTCTCTTGTTCCTTAAAATATTTTACTATTTTAATTTTAAAATATTAAATAAATTTATGAAATATTTAAGTAAAACACTTTTAAAGTACATGCATAGAATTTTAGCCACACTGGAGATAAATACAGCAGCCCAAAGAGAAAACTTATTGTCTAAACTTTTCACAATCATATGTTATTTTTAGGCTAACCTTCAGTATCAGGTGTTATGCCATCTTATTCTTTATGGCTCAGAAAAAATTGTAAGTTCAACTGGTTGTCCATATTTCTTTGGGTTTATAATTTTATCTTGCCCCTGTCTCTTCTGTTAGGTCTTAAGTTGTGAGGACAAGGAACTGGTTGCATCTTCAGCTTAGACACGTGGGGAAAGCACACGATTTGAAGCTGACCCATCTGGATGGGCTCAGCAAACGGTTAACCTCTCCAAGTCTAATTTTCTCAACCAAAACATGGCAGAAGTGATCTATGGTAAGGATTCCCAAGAGTGCATACAAAGTGTCTTCCACATAGTTGAAGCTCAACTTACATATAACATCTCTTGTTATAACTACACTCTTTTTAAAATGCTATTAACAGTGTTTAAACTGTAGCTTTGCCTATGCTGTAAATTTTATTCACTGGGTGAAAGGAAGCAAACACTTGAATGTCTCATGTGTACTTAATTTTTCTACCAATATCAGCAGAAATCATAGTTGTCATGTAAAGTTATTCATTTCTTCTGTATTTAAGAAAGACTTCACCAGAGATAAACAAGGAAAACAGACTGAGACATTATACTGGCCCATCACCAAGTATGTATTACTGTAATGCACTCTGGTTCCCATGCTCTGTATTACACGTAGCAGAAAAGGCACATGAAGAAATCTACGGATGGAAGAACTACATTTCTTTATGACCTTCTTTGAAAGATAAACTCCTTGGGGAAATACAATTTATTCAGATTATCAAGACCCTGCTGTGCAAATCTACAGTCGGGGAGCACACTATGGAGATCAAAAAATATTTACTTTATTCTTTTGGGTATAAAAGCTTTTAATGAATGCATAATTAAGGCAAAAAAGTGTATACAGCTTTAGAAATTCCACTGCTGAGCCATTAATATCCAAGGCACCATACCCAGTTGTGATTCCACCTGTTTCCTATTTGGATTACAACCTCGTTATAAATCAAGGTATTACGTGACTACAGGGCCTGGTGCTGCAGAAAAGGACTGCACTCCAGGAGTAGAGGAGGCAGTATGAAGGGCTTTGGTGTGGGTGTGTGGGCAAGGGCTGGCCCCTGGGAACATGTTGAAACAAACAACCAAATAAACAAAATCCAAACACTTTAACAGCCTTGAGATGAATCATGTAAAAAAAAATTAGCATGTTTATTATGTATGTAAAGGGATCTGTGAGTTTTCTCTATAAGATTTTACATGAAGGTTGTTGGGGTAAAGTTAATTTTTAAGAAAGAAAAAACAAGCAATTCATTGACAATGCAGACCACATTACTTGTGATATTGTAAAATAATGTAAAAGTGGGTATTTTTATCTGGTATACCTTATTTTTATCTCTGCATAAATATACAGAGATATATTTGTATAGAAACATATACATACATATATTTAGACAACTATATGCAACTATATATTCTTATATTTATATACATATGTATATGATACATTCTGATTCAACTAAAACAAAATATTAGCAGCAACTGAAAAAAAACTACAGGAAAAAAAACCTCAGCATGCTCTAATTCTTAGAGTCTTTGAAGGCCTATTTAAATATATTTGTGGTGTATAACAGAGGAATTTCACAATTAGGTTACTAATACATTTTCATAATCAGTTGTATGCATAATATCCAAGGCTCATGAATAATTTTATATTGTTCCTTGGGAAAGTCTGTAGTAAGCTGGAAATCTAGGAAGGAAGCACAGAGACACGGCCACCATCAACAACTAATAATTCGAGCCCCGCTCGCCATGTGTGGCGAAATGCTATTGCAAAGTTTACTAAAGCTGGCTCAGCACATCAAGCAATTACCACTGAATTATGGACTATAAAGGAACTTAATGTACACATACTTTTCTTTCTTTAATTGAAAAATAGTCTATCTGTGCAACTAGGGCTTTAAAATTTCAGTAACCATCAACTTTTTTTGAACTCTGAGAGGCAAAATCAGGTTTAATTTTTTTAAAGAACAACATAGAAGTTATTACGATATATTTCCTTACTTTGGTACACAAAATCAGAATGCTGAAAATTAGCTCAATTCTGCAGACAGTCTATGTGGATAACTGTACTTAATCATTATTATACATAAAAAATGAGGTTTGAAAGGGTTTTTTTGGTAGTTTGTTTCAAATCTACATTGTTTCGACTTTTTATATTTTGGATGTTGTGAAGGATACATAACATTGATATTTGTATAAGTACAAACTAGAACCAGTTTGAATTTACCTATTATGATGATGCTTTTGAAATCCAAGTATCGGTGATTTACCAGACACAGAATCGATAGGACATGGTGTGGCAACAGCGTCTAAAGTATTGGTTCTCAAACTGTGGTCCCCAGACCAGTAATGTCACTGCCAGTTGGGATCTTGTTAGAACGCAGATTCTCAGTCTCCTCCACAGGCCTCCTGAATCAGAAACTCTGGTGGTGGGGCCCAGGAGTCTGTTTTAACCAGCCATTCAGGTGATTCCACATATGTTCAAGTTTAAGAACCACTAATATGGAGTATGCATTCAAGTAAAGGATAGAGGACTCTGTATTCTTGCAGCAGAACTGTCTGACCCCAGTCCTTCATCCTAGCCTCTGCAGCGGGCAAACATACTGACTGCAGGAAGCTGAGGCGGAGGTATCTCTCCTAGAGCTGATTTAATGATACAGACAAGCAGTCATTTCCCTAGGGCCTGAGCATATGTCCTTCAATGGGGGAAAAGGCCATAAGCCTGCTCTTAAGGCCTCATGGGGATAGAGAATGAGAAAGGGGTGCAGAGAAAGTCTAGGAAGGAATGACAATTGGGAGGGAGGTGGGCATATTGATAGCATTCTCCTCGTGGAAAAACTTATACTTTTCTTCTTTCAAACAAATTCACTGCTTTCATTTCCCCTAGTTAGGAGACCTTCCTTAGGATACCATACAACTATATTATAAAAAGTTCCCATCGCAGGGAGGTTTCATGCACATGTAGAAGGAACTCAAAGATGCATTTTTTATCAAGTACTTTGCACTAAACTGGAAATAAAAGACTTCTTCCATTTTTTCTTGGATTCTGTATATCAGAATGGGGCAAGATGTTTTATTTCCAGGAAGGGCGAGAGAAACAGTAAAACAAAACTGCCTAACTACAAAGCATTAATACCATGTAGTGTGCTGCTTTTAAAAGCACTGATTTTGCTATTTATTAAAGTACAATTTCGGGGCGCCTGGGTGGCTCAGTCGGTTAAGCGTCCGGCTTCAGCTCAGGTCATGATCTCACCGTTTGTGGGTTCGAGCCCCGCATCGGACTCTGCGCTGACAGCCAGCTCAGAGTCTGGAGCCTGTCTTCATATTCTGTGACTCCCTCTCTCTCTGACCCTCCCCTGCTCATGCTGTCTCTCTTTCTCTCAAAAATAAATAAAACCTTTAAAAAAAAAAAAAAAAAGTACAATTTCAGTGTATGTTTTCACAGTTCAGAAGCAGGGAGAAAATGATGGTTCATGTAAATTATTTGTGATTTTTTCATCCCTAAAACAACAAATAAATGTACTTCTACAAAATCAAAGAGAAGGGGCTAAAAGAAAACAAATACCTTTTATGTTATGGTGATTATTTTCAAAATTTTCAGGAACAGATTTACTTGTCCAATACGTTGTCAATTGGAGATATGTAATAAAGCTGCTGACATTTCCAAGAATGAAGGAAGACAAGAGTGAGAGGAAAAGGAAAGAAGATAACTGTAAAATTAATAAAGGAATTCACAAGTGAAGCATTCTGTTCCACTGGCTCTGGTTTCTAGGACACCTACTACAGGTTGAATACTGCACTATCTCATTGAATCCTCCAACATCTCTAAGAGGTAGATTGTATACAAGATGCAATATCTGTATTTTACAGATGAGGAGTAGAGGCAAAGCGGTTAAGTAGCTTGCCCAAGGTCACATAACTCTGGGACATAAACTTATATTATGGGGAAATAGGTAAGTAAATCAATGCAAACAATATGATGTAATCAGCACCCTGGAAGACTATTCATAATTAGTGAAGAGGAGAGAAATCTGGCTCCAACTAGGTGGTTTGACCAGGCAACTCTGGAAGAGAAGATAACACATGGGTAAGGTACTTAAAGGTTAAAGAGGAATTCATAAGGTGACAAAATGAGGGAAGAATAACACATGGAGAAGGAGGCTTCATACGAAGAGTTTTAGGTACAGAGAAATGCATGAAGTTCATAATGACTGTGGCATCACACATAGGTAATAGTTTTTTAAAGGGGCTAAAGAGATAGAAGTTTCATAATAAAGATGGAAACTGGGTGTCAAATTAGGAGAAATGAACCTTATCCTGAGGCTGTGGTGAACCACTGATTAATGAATGATTTTAAGCAAGACTGTGACATAATCAGCCTTTTATTCTTTTGTCACAAACCAATCAATTAGAATTTCTGAAAGCTATTTTTACAAATCAGTGGAACAGAATTTCAAAGGAGGTAGGTACCTCCTTTGCTCCACCTCAGGGTGGAGCAAGAGTAAAGGCAGATTCATCGGCTAGCAGGAAGTTTCTTCAGTCCATGAAATAATGAAAATTTAACTGAAGATAGTGATAACAGAAATAGAATGAGAGGGATTTAAAGCAGTAAGGGGGGTTCACACAAAAACCTGTACACAGATGTTTATGGCAGGTTTATCCATAATTGCCTAAACTTAGGAGCAACCAAGAAGTTCTTTCAGAAGGTGAAGGGATAAATAAACTGATACATCCATGTAATGGAATATTATTCAGTCATAAAAAGAAATGGGCCATAAAGCCACAAAAAAACATAGAGGACATTTAAATGCCTATTAGTAAGCAAAAGAAGCCAATATGAAAAGGCTACATACTGTCTAGTTCCAACTACACAGCATCTGGAAAAGGCAAAACTGTGTAGACAGTAAAAAAATCAGTGGTTGCCAGGGGTTGAGATGGGGAACAGAGAGATGAATAGGCAGAGCACAGAAAAATTTTAGGGCAATAAGACGACTCTGCATAATACTGTAATGATAGATACATTCCATTATACATTTGTCCAAACCTATAGAATGGACAACACCAAGAGTGAACCATAATAATACAAACTGTGAACTCTTGATAATGATACATCAATGTGGGTTCATCAATGATAACAAATGTACCACTTTGGTGGGGGGTGTTGATAATGAGGTTATACATATGTGGGGGCAGGGGTAATAATCAGAAACGTTGGTATCTTCCTCTCAATTTCATTGCAAACCTAAAACTTCTCTCAAAAAGTGTGTTTAAAAAAACTAAAGAGGTTGAGTTGAAAGGTCTTGGTGGCAGTGTATGTGGGGTACAAGGAGATGAATGATTTTAGGATGACTCCTGGGTTTGTGGCTTGGGTTCACACTCAGAAAGGTCATGTGCCCTGGGATATCCAAGAGGAAATGCTGATTAGGCAGCTAGCAGAGATAATAAAACATGTCATTTTTGGGTACAGTAAGAACAGAACATCAGGGAGACAAGAAAGAAAAAGAACAAGGTTGGAAAGCTATTGTGTAACCAGGTGATAGGATCCAGCTTGGGTTTTAGGGAAATAAATTGTTGTGTGGGTCATTAAAGTGACTTAGATTCTACAGCAAGGTGTTGATTAGCATTAGAAAACAGGCAGGGGGCACAGTTGAGCTACTGCCCGCATGTTCCAGAAAGGTAATCCAGACTTGACAGATGTCCGTGATAATGAAGATTTTGAAAACAAGGCATATTTAACAGCTGTTTAAGAAGCTAACCCAATAAAATTTAGTAGGATTCATGATCCCATGGAGTAGTGTAAGATTCTAGTAAGGCTTCTGCTTTCGAGTACTGTAAGGATGACAGTTCTCTAACAAAGATGGGGAGGAGAAGGGAGTGTGTGAGACTGGGTACAGATGGATATGAAGTGTGTGTAGGGGGGCGGATATCAAGTGCAGATATTAGCTGAGCAGAGAGGTCTGGCGCTCAGGAGAGGGGACTGAGATAAGTAGCCCTCGGCATGTGGATGAAAGAAAGCGACAGTAAGCAAAGAGTACCAGCAAGGAGCCACTGTGCCCAGATGAAGAATGAAGGAGCTGCTCAAAGAAGAGCTTATACAGGATCTGAATGAAAAGAAGAATTAGGAGAGAGTCTTGAGAAAAGAAAACTGTAGCAAAGAGTGGAGCTACCAGTGTGGAAATGCTGTAGAGCCGTCACATTAAGACACCACAAGGGGCCCACTGCATTTGGTAATTAGGCAGCTTTGGGACCTTTGTTGGAACAGCTGTTGAGGAGTAATGAGGCAGAGGACTGAGTTCAATAGGATTGAAGAATGAATAGAAGATAAGGAAGTGCAGACACTGATCATGGTTTGGTAGTGAATGGAGAGGGCTGTGATACTGAGAGAAGAAGAAAAGTTTGTCCTATCTTATTGATCTATTTTAAAAATGAAAGGAAGGGGCCAGTGGAGAAGGAGACATTGAAACCACAGGAAACAAGGAAGCACACGATAGAGTCAGGGGCAGAAAGCCTACTTAGCCTTAGAGGAAAAGGCAGACATTTAACTTTGAGTAGAAACATACAGAAGGTGGATGGTAGGTGGGGGATGAATATCTCAAATGAAACACAGACTTTCTTATAATTTCTCTAATTTCCCAGTATTAAAAATAGAATTAAATGAGATTGATATTTGTTTGCTTTGCGTATTGATTCTGAACTCCAACATTCATAAAACATTGGAAACATTTTACTTTTGAGAAAAATATGCTGAACTTTCAAAATTGCCCAGCTAATAACAGTTAACTCAGAATAAAAATTACTAGTAGGAGGAAAATCCTTCAAGGCAATCTTTATTCTCTTTAAAATCTTACAAACAAGGATGATACATTCAACCTCAGATTATCCACATACCAAATTAAAATGCCAAAATGACCACTGGCCAGCCAGCATGCCTCTGAATTGTCACTACTGACATCCTTTGGTATGGACCTAGGGAATAAAAGCCACCCTAATAGCATATAAAAAAATTAATTGGGATCTTAAAATGACTACTAAAAGATCTTATGATACATATTAGAGCCAAATATTAATGCTATTTGGCAAATATGACATTCTAGATTACCTGTACCAGAGAGCATATACTCTAGACTACAGCAAATAATAAGTAGTCATTTTCACTGATTAAAAAAAATCCAAAATACTAAACCATTTGTAATATATTTTCCAAACGTTGTCCTCTAGCTTTCTCCAAATAGAAGAGTATCAGCTCCAGTGAACTATGGAACAGCATGTGGTTGGTGTATTTGATTAGGGGCATATTAAATATATATGCTGGTACAATCATTTGTCTTATCTAATGTGGAAAAAATAGGTTGGTGTTAGAGAAAAATGAGCATGAGTTCTAACTTCTCAACTTTGAAGATAAATTATTCTATTCAGAACACCCATCATGTATTATATATTTAGGAGATACTGTTAATTTAATAATTAAAATTATAATAATACATTATTTGGAAGAGATAACTTTCTATACGTCACCATAGTGTTACTTAGTCAAAAAATCACAACCTTATTATAATGTTGTAAAATATGCCAGATCCTCAGTGCCAAATGCAATCCCCACAGAAAGTATTTCCAACTTACAAAAATGTATTCAATGGGTAAAATTAATGACTGACTTATTAATATATTTTCTTCTCATAATATAAAATCTCAATATGGAAAAAGCAGGGCAAAATTACTAAATGGATGCACTATTCATTCCCTCAATACATACTGCTGTGAACTGAACTGTATCCCTCCAAAATTCCTGTGTTGATGCTGTAAGCCTCCACGTGATGGTAGTTGCAGATGCGGCCTTTGGGAGGTGATTCAGAAGAGTGAATGGGGGGTTGGGGCTCACGTGATAGGGGTTTGGGGCTCACGTGATAGCATTAGTGTCCTTATATGAAGACATGTCTAAGAGCCTGCTGCCTGTCTACCCTGCAAGAACACAGCAAGAAGGCGGCCATCTGCAAGCCAAGGAGAGGGCTCTCACCAGAACCTCACGGTGCCGGCTGGCACCCTGACTTCGGACTTCTAGTCTCCGGAGCTGTGAGAAATCACATCTGTTGTCTGAATTACCCAGCCTGGGGCATTCTGTTATGGCAGCCCAAGCTGACAAATACACAGCCTAAGTTCATGTGATGAGAAGGGAGGTAAGACACAGAGAGCAGTTAGGCCTGATCCCTGCCTTAAAGAGCCCCAGGGTAAACTGAGGTGGGTGAGACATTCTGCAACCACATTAACCCATGAGGAAATTGATGCAAAAGCAGCAGTCCAATACTTTCAGCTTCTGTGAAGCTATTTCAAGGATCCAGTATTTCTCAAAACTGAAAGCAGAAAACATATATTCTTGGTAAAAAAAAAAAAAAAAAAAAAAAAACAGTAAAATAGCCATTTATAGGAAAAAAGGAAACAGAATATCCAGAATTGTTTAGTACCCTCATGAGAGATTAACATTCTATAAACCTTTGTACCTTCACTGGAGAGAGAAAAATGACTAATTCTCACGGTAGCTCATTTAGTGTAAACTAAATGAAGACAACGGATGACTAATAAACATCAGTCACAGAGGAGGGAGATTTAGGGAGCGAAGCTGCTTGCTCCCTCTCACTCCTTTATGTTCTTGTCCTTGGAATGATTAATAGGAAGAATTTTGGCTTTGCTTTAGTAGATGATCCAAATGTGCACACTGTAAACAGAACAACACCTTCAATCTGGTGAAATGATCTTTTACGCATATAAAAGCAGAAAATAAAACAAATGAAAAAAAATAATAAAAGAAATGCCCCTCTGTTTTCCTGGCGGTGATAAAATGCTCTACCTAAAGCACGCATGTCCCTTCCCTCTCCCTTCACGGCTGCGCGTCTCCTCTTTCAGGTCACGTCTTTCACATAAAAGTGCTAAACTAATGCCGCTTAATGACAAATTAATGTCCATGAATAAAAAATACACCTCTAATAGCATAGAGTAATTTGCCATTACAATATCATCATTGGACATGCCCCTGGTTTAATACGATGTATTTAATTCATAACCTAATGAGTGATATATAAAAAGAGGGAGATGAACCCTGCAATTACATTTATGTGAGTCTGTCACCTTATTTGTAAAACCTTAGAGTCATTTACATTCAAATTAGAACAAATGAGTGATTTCACAAAGTGCAGTGATAAATGACCACAGCAGCCCAAGACAAAACTGTATTTCCTGTGAACACATTAACAGTTTCCTATTATTTGTTAAAAATTACACTGCATATTGCCCAGTGTGGTGTGAATAATGACTTTTTTACTGATTAGGTCAGAAGACTAATATGTAGCAAAATAAATAATTTTTCTTTTCATTTTTTCTGATTTTTGCTTTAAATTAACTACTGAATTCTGGTGGATTCATACTGCCACCTGCTGCCTAGGAATAGATACTAAGAGTATTTTCCTATCAAAAGGAGTTTATTCACCACTTCGGTGGCCTTATTTAGAAAGTCTACATGACTGTTCCTTCTTGTCAGTATATTTCAATTGCATGTCATACTCAAGGCTGATACTTGGCAAACAAAAAAAAATACTTGCTAATTAAGCAATAAGATATACTATTTATTCTTTGGGGGAAGTGGTACATAATGTACAAACTTTTTTTATAGCTAACTACAAAAAAAAAAGACATTTTCAGTGAATCATGTGTCTCCTAGTGCATCACTTTCAGTGGATACAAAGTCCAGTGGCCAGTTCCCCTGGTTTTATGACACGGGCATCAGGAAAGGTGTGTATGCGATGTTTTCCCTATTCCTGCTCCTTGGTACAATTTGAGGGAGCTGAAAGGCTCTGCTGCCACTTAGCCTTCTCCTCTAATGGCAAGTCCCAGAGTGAAAGGTCACCTGAGAGGTCAGAGCACACAGTAGGCTAGGAAAGGCACTACAGTTGCTGAGGAGGCTGGGGAAGAACAAGCCTGGCCTCAGAGACGAGGGCTAAGGATGCTCCAGAATGGTCCTCAGGGGAGCTATTGGGCATTTCCACCAGGTCACCATCCTAGATCTGAATTTAAGTTTCTCCATCCATAAAAAGACAATAATAGTCACCTGCTTTAAGGGGTTCCTTAGCAGAGGGAAAATGAGAATCATTGTCCAATACACTCAGTATGGAGAGACCCTCAATAAAAGCTGTTTCCCTACCCTAGGAAAGATAATGATGACTCTGGGGACTATGGTTTGGCATGGAGAGAGGCTAGAAACAAGCAGACCCCTCAGGAGGATATGATGAAATCATCATAATCTATAGTCAACAACGAGAGCCCCCCAAAAGAGTAAGAACATTAGTGGTGAAGAAAAGGATCAGATCTGATAGCTGTTTGGGAGGTAGAGTCAACTCAGCTTCGTAACTAATTGGATATGATGATGAGGAAGGAGTCAAAGACTATATCCAAATTTCTAGACAACTGACAGATTGATGGTACCATCAACAGAGA
Source organism: Hyaena hyaena (assembly GCF_003009895.1). Classification (NCBI taxonomy): domain Eukaryota; kingdom Metazoa; phylum Chordata; class Mammalia; order Carnivora; family Hyaenidae; genus Hyaena; species Hyaena hyaena. The sequence goes on along the minus strand of NW_024081522.1, from coordinate 380,351 downwards.
AAAGTATAGGTTTTCTCAGGGTAAGCTTGAACTGCATATATGATATTTAGGTGGAGATGTTCAGTAGCTAATTTTAAAAGTCTAGGAAAAATCAGAGTTTGTGAAAACAAACTGGATTCAAAAAGTCTGTAATGTTTACCTGAGGAACTCACTAATCCAGGGGACACACTATGTACCACTACATCTGCAGCCCATCACTCCCAAGAATGGTCTTCAGAGTTCCTTTATAAGATTTAAAATGGTGAATGGTGGGGCTCCTGGGTGGCTCAGTTAGTTGGGCCTCTGACTTCCACTTAGGTCATGAACTCCCTGCATCAGGCTCTGTGCTGACATCTTGGAGCCTGGAGCTGCTTCAGGTTCTGTGTCTCCCTTGTTCTCTGCCCCTCCCTGCATGCACTCTATCTCTCTCTGTGTGTGTCTCTCTCTTTCTCTCTCTCTCTCTCAAAAACAAATAAACATTAAAAATTTTTTAAAGAAAATATTCCAAAAATAAATAAAATAGTGAATGGCATGCATAGAAATATGTATACTCTGAAAAGCAAGCTAATTCATGCATTTTACTGGACCCATTTTGAAGACAACTGCTCTTTAATAAGTTTAATAAACTGCATCTTTCTGATGAAATTCTTAAAAAGAGCACAATGTACAAGGAAGGGGAGTAGGAGGAGGAGAGAGGAAGAAGGATTCACATTTTATTTGGACCTGGATCTCGAATAGCAGGTGAAAATCTGACAGGTCATGCATAGTAAGAGTATACTAACAGGACAGGCCACATAGGAGAGTCATCTGGAAGTACATGGCCAAGGGGGTAAGGAAGGATACAAACCTGAGCTGCTGTTGGTAAATCCTTTAGCTTGGGATGATAGGCCACTGCTGTAGCCATTGCTCATTTCATGCCCCCATCCCCACCAATATGCATCTTTCCCACTGCTGGTCTCCCCATTGATTCCACAAACATACATTGAGAACCTGTGTGTTCACAAGGGCCTGCCATTGAGAGGGCCTGGGGACTAAAAATGAATAAGGTGAAGACCCCAGAGCCTAGGAAGCTAATTCAACAGCTGTTCTCAATGACTGAGGAAGACTGCTCCCGTGGTTTGGGGTCCCTGCCCTCAGCAGCCTACCAGAGGGAAAGCAAGAAAAATGAGAGCACACAGTGGACTCAAGGTGTCCCTTCCATTTGCTGGGGCCAGGGGGAGGGGGGCAGCAGTGGCATTTACACCTGTGTGGAGGAGTTTCAGGCCAGGCAATAGCTGATGGCTCCAAGACTCAGGGAGTTTCAACCAAGAGGTTCTCCTTAAACTCATTTTTTAATCAACACCAGAGGACAATAGGAGGGATCATAGCAAGATCTATTTTTCACAACTCTGGAAGAAAACCAGAGTGGCAATTTCATAATAACAGTTAAGACCTGACATCTTAGTGGGGAGAACGGCTTCACAAACTCCTAGTTTGATAAAGTACTAAACAAGAATGGAGAGTATATTAGCTTTGATTGATAGGGCACAACTTCTCTGGATATTTTAAGCACTGAAGATTTTTCATTGTAACAAAAATATTTTAATATACCCAATAAAATGGTTGCATATGAAATTAAGAATCAGTTTAATGACAGATAATATCAAAACACTGTAAATAGGTAGTTAAAAGACTATGTCAAAATATAAAAGCAGACTGACTCAATCTGGTAATTTTATAATCCTAAAAGGTAGGAAGGTATATATTTTTAAAAGACTAACATAATGAAGATTTTTACATACACATGGTTTTCATTCCCTTGAGGTTTTCTTCCCCAAGTTGGACACTTTGCAATATCACAGATAAAAAGGAAAAATAGAGTTTCATGAGAGAACAAAATGGTAACACTGGAGAAAAGAAAGTGAAAATTTCAACCACTGATCAAGTAGACTAATAATAAGCAAACTGTCCACAAAATATACCTGCATGCAAGTGACATTTTTTCCTCAACACAATAATGAATTGCAAAAATTAAGTTCCAAAGCACACAAGTCATTTGCTCTCTCAACAGATTCATCTGATGGGTTAGGGAAAAATACTCATGAACTTCTGATGTTCATGTGGAACTCTCATTTATAGAAACCACAGGTGTGCATAAACAAATACACACACACACACACACACACACACACACCCCTGTATATACATACTATCCTAACACACATCATGATAATGAGCACTATAACCAAATTTTTGGCAACATACATTATTGAATATTACCTGCCATGGAAAAAGTGAATCAGGTGATGATGCTGAAGGCTCAAGTTGCAATATTTGATGTAAAAATGTCAAATAAAAGTAATTTCAATTTCACAAGTCAAACACACATCTCTGAAGTCTCATAACCTTTCTCTGTTATTCCCACTTGCTACTTGCAGAAAGGGATTAAAAACAGCTCTCCCATACCACCCAACACTATTGAGGGGAAAAGAAAGGAAAATAAGATGAAAATAGTTAAACATTTACTGTCAGATTAAATTTACTGAGATCATGATAAAACTTTCATCTACTGTGTGTGAACTGTTTCTCAGGTGAATGTGGCTGAGGCTGCTGGGAAGATGCAATCAGATGATACATGAGAAAGAGATTTAGTAACTACCTAATGAGTAACAGAAGTCAACAATAATGGCTGTCTTTAGAATTAGGGAAAATGACTAGGAAGAAAATAAAATAATTGGGCAGGAAAACAAATAGGATTTTTGTACCTACTAACATGTCATATGCACAAGGACAGCAGAACTAAATTGTGTGGATTTATCACTTTTAAAAATTTATCTGCACTGTTGTTACAATGCTGTAATAAATGCAAATAAAAATCATGCCAGTGGAAGAAATGAGAGGGTCCCACTACAGGGAATTAGCACTTAATTCTGTAAAATAAAAGAGCCCACAGCCACACTGTCTGCCTAAGACATCCCATATCTTCTTACTGAAACAAGTTTTTATCTAAGAAGAAAAAATGGTCTTCGGAATCAGAAAAGGCCTATCGCTCATCAGCTATATCACCTCAGGCAAGCTGGGTACATTGAAAAATCTCTGATTTTTCACCCATTAAAATGTGCAGAGTTGTTATAAAGGCTGAACATGGAACACGGGTGCTCAGTGGATGGGCGTCTTCTCCCCCTCCCCCTCCCAGAGCCCCTCCTGACCATCCAGCACAGCAGGGGAGAGTACACAGACCACTTGGCACTCTTCCAGCACCTACTGCCTGTAAAGTTCATATGGTCATTAGCTACATATGACTTTGTGATTTATTAGCTACTGTTGCTGAAATCTGAAGTGACCATCCAACTTGTGATGCATTTGGGGTTATTCCTGCCGCCTGATAGCACTGCTTCAAGTGAAGGCCCTTCTCTGTGTCATCTCCCCAGGGCCTTGGCAGTAAACCCTGGGCACGACTGCTGATTTCCTCTGTTGTCCAAGGGTAGTGAGGATCTGGTGTGGGCAGGGAGTGTGGGGGACATGAGAGCTTCAGCTGCCCTTCTGGAAGTCTCTTGGTCTGTGTCCTGGAGAGATTCTACCATCACAAGCCACACACCCCAGCTTCCATTTTACACCGTCTTGGCACAGGTGGAGTGGGGGAGGGTACAGCTGATGACTGCAGGGGGAAGGGCACAAAGGGCACAGTGCAGGATGAAGGCTCACATACCTGGATGAGATAGTGGGAACATAAATTGAGAAGCTCCAACAGCTGTAGGTGACTGCCAGCTGCTAACACATCCTGGATCACGCCTGGCTCCAACAAAATCTGTTTTGGTTTTTAATAAAAAGAAAACCATCAGTTACTTACAAATTACTACCTGCTTAATACTCAATCTAAAAATATTTAAATTGCTGCTTAACATACTGTATCTGAATTAATACTGTGTTTTATTATGGAAGTCAGTTCTTTTTCTTCTATTCTGATGAAGCTATGGCCCTCAGTCTGATAGCTGGGTTATCACTTCCAGAACTCATTTCCCATGTGTAAGGCTCTGCACCTAACCACTTATTTTTGTAGGAAGCCATGAATGTTTGCAAAGAACAATACGATAGTCTTAAAATTCTATTTGTGATGGAGGTAATCTTATAAAATACAAGAAAACACAAATTTTAATTTTTCAAGGTGTATTTCACAATTGTGGAGATCACAGAAACAGTACTGTTAACAGACATTTTAGGGAAAGGGGGCTTATGTTTCCCCTTTCAATAGAAAACCAGAGCGACTACTACTTCACTATACTTCTAAGTCCTACAACAGTAAACTTCAACCACAAACTTTCATTTTTCTTTTTCCCACTCTCAGATTCTCTAATCCTTTCCATTTCAAATGCAAGATGGAGAAACTGCATTTTCAGACTACAAAGACATCACAGAGAAGCTTCCCCAAAACACTAGTGATATATATTTTTTTTTCTGGTTAAGTCCAACTTTGCGCCTACTGTCGCCAGCTCTTCAGTTGCCGCACAGGGCTGGAGGAAAACACACAACCACAATGACTAAGTTCATTTTCCATGCATGACTGCCAGCACAGAGGCCAAAAGTCCTGCTCCTGACATCCCAACCCACCTCCACGCCTCATGGTTCCCAAAGTCTCATCTCTGGACCAGCAGCAGCAGCAGTACCTGGGAATATGTCACAATTGCAAATTCTTGGGTGCCTCCCCAGACCTAAATGAATCAGAAACTTTCAGGGTGAGGCCCAGCAACTAGTGTTATAACAAGGCCCCTTGTCGTTCTGATGCATAAGGGAAGCCTAAGAAACACTGGTGTGGTCAATTCACTCTACTCCTTCTCCCTCAAGCCTCCACCTGCTCCTTTCTCTCCTTTTTCTAACCCTATGATCTTCCAAAGGTTCCCAACACCAAATCTACCAAGCCATCTACCATATTTGTATCAGCACATTTGGCTTTACTAAACACTCCATTTGTGCACTAAATCTCAACCCCTTCTGCCAGCAATTGGCCTCTCTCGCTCCCAAAGCATTATCTGTTCTCTTTCTACTAACGATAATTCCCATCAGCATACAAATATGCCTTTAAAGCTTTTATCTCAAGAAATAAAAATCCCCTCCCTTGACCCCACAGCTCCCTCCATGCCCCCTTTCATAGCAAAGTTTTTCAGGAAAGGTGTCTATACAAAACACCACTATTTGCTCTACCCTATTGTCTCTTGAATCCACTTCTGTTGAGTTTTGTTACCAATGTTCTCTAAAAATGTTCTCATCAAGGTCACCAATGACCTCCAAGTCCAATAGCCATTTCTCAACACTTAATTATTAATTTTTTTAGAGAAAGAGCATGCACAGGTGCACACAAGTAGGGGAGGGGCAGAGAGAGAGGGGAAAAGAGAACTCAAGCAGGCTCCACAACCAGTGCAGAGCCCAACTCGGGGCTCGACCTCACAACTGTGAGATCATGACCTGAGGTGAAATCAAGAGCCGGACATACACTTAACTAACCGAGCCACCCACACACCCTACCATTTCTCAACATTTAATCTTACTCAAGTCAGCAGCAGTTAGCAAAGCTGCCCTCTCTCTGGTTCAAACAATTTCTTCCTTTGCCTCTGTGACAGCACCTGCTCTCTCAGTTTCTTCTGCTTCACTAACTATCTGCTCCACACCTCCTTCCCACATGTTAGGCTTTGGGGACATCCAGAAGTCAGTCTATAGATATCTTCTTCCCTCTCTCCACTCATTCCACAGATGATCTCATGTAGTCCCATGACTTTAAAGCTATCTATACACTCATTACACTCACATATTTTTCCTCTAGCCCCAACATCACCCTTGAACTCCAGACTGTTATACCCAACTGTCTATCTCTACTCAGATATTTAATGGGCAGCTCAAATTGAATGTGTCCCAAACTCATCTCTTGATCCTCTCTATCAACCACCAAACCTACTCCTATCTGAATCCTACCATCTCAGCAAACAGCAACTCTTGATTATTTAGGCTACAAGACCAGTCAATTCCTGATTCCTCTTATTTTCCTCATATCTCACATCAGATCATCAGCCACTCCTGTTGGCTCTATCTCCAAATAGTTCCAGAATCCAGTCACCATGTAATGCTACTGCCGTCATTATCACTCTTGTCTAATCTACGGTCTTTCTAGACTTACTAGAATAGCCTCCTAACTGGTCAAACTGCTTTCGCCTTTTCCCTCACGCAGTGTTTTTCAAATATAAACCAAATTAGTCCTTTAAAGACATCAATGAAATTATGTCATTCCCTAATGCAGAACTCTCCAATGACTTTTTAATCTCATTGGGAAAAAATCCAAATTTCACTGTACCATAAAAGTTTCTATCAATACCCTGAGCACCTGTGTGTCTACAACTAGCTGCTGTTTTCTCTGCCTGGGTCACTCTTCTTCAAGATACCAGTATGGCTCACTCATTCATGACCTCAGACCTCTGCTCAGCTATCATCTTACCTGAAAGACCCTCTCTGGCCATTCTAGGTAAAACAGTACCTTTTCCCCCTTTACCCTCATTCCTTATCTCCTTCTTTTGCTTTATCCTTCCTAGTACTTACCACCTCTTGACATCATACATATTTACTTATTTGATTTATTTTATGTTTTCCCACCCACAGGATATAAGATCCAGGAGAGCAGGGACTTGGTCTATTTTGTACCACAGCACTGAGAACAATGCCCACTACATAGCTTTCACTCCATATTGATAAATTTATTTTAATAAATTATTGATGAATTAATTTATCTCTAGATATATTTTTAAATTCAGAATTAATTTCATTGATTAGTAAAATGTAAGAGGAAAGGGATTATAAATCATATTTTGCACTAAAGAAGTGAAAAAGTTAAGCACATGTGGCAAAAATATCCACGCTCATCTTATTCTCAAAATTCTTTATAGCTCCTTTCCCATCTAGTCAGAAGGAGAAGCCTGAATTTCTCCAGCTACTCGAGGAGACAGGCTTTGACTGACATTCAGGAAATTATCGCAGCTCCCATCACAGAAGCAAGGGTGTAGTATATTCTTGCAGAAGAGGCATGGCCTAAGGCACAGAACAGGGAATAGATGAATTAGAAAGGTTAGTCTTTGGCTTTAAATCCTGTCAGCTGTGCTTATTTCACATGACTGGCATGCATGATAACCTCCAAGGCTCGGCAATGCCAAACACAAAGACAGATATCATAGACAGACAAGATGCTATTCCATAGCATGTGTAACACGTCTGGCGGGCTCACTTCATGAAACCCTCACAGGAGACACCCAGACCAGGATTGTTTTTTGCCTTTGTTCCTCGGTTTTTGTTCTATGGTTGTTGTTTTTTTTTTTTTTTTTTTTTCTTCTCTCATTATAAGTTTTCCTAGAAGATACTTTAGGGCAGAAAATTCCTATGTGAGTTTAAAGGGCACAGTTTGGGAAAAAAAGAGAAACAAAACAAAAAACAAACCCCCACCAGGAAAGCTGGATCACACTTATGGAAGCAGGAGGAGCACTGGCAAGCCTCATTTGCACTGGAGTCTTTCATATTCAGCTTTGTTATCTTTGGTGACTGGTTGTTCTAATATACTTTTCCAGAAAATTTGTGTTTGGGCAGGAGTCCAAACAAAGGTTTAATCTCCTCATGATTTACAGTATGATGAATGTGCCTATCACCTCCTAGAAGAACTGGCGGAAAACAGCCTTCTGCAGAAGGAAAGGATCTCAAACACAACCATTTGCGGAAGACAACTAAGGCAGCTAAGTTTAAGTGCTGCAAAACATATACTGGTTACACTCAGGCCTTTCAGAATCATGTACCCATCAGCATCTAGTCTGGCACTCAAAGCAGGACAGGCAGGGGGCCAGGGTCATTCGAGGACCACCTACAGGAAGGGGGTTGTCCCTTGAGAGTTCAGAGCACTAAGTGGTGGAGTGGCAGCTAATGGTAGTGGCTTGACACACCCAGTCACTCATCAAATTGGAGGAGTTTGGCTCAGAAAGAGGACAACTCAAATGTCTGAATAACCAAAGAGATCAAGAAATGCATCAAAGATGCATAAAGTCAAGTGGTCAAAGGTACAAACCATTAAAGCTGCCAAACTGGATTGGGCATTTCCTCTTCTGTCAGTGACATTCATGTGCCTGGGTAGAAGCAGAGCTGGGGCTTCTTCAGACTGGACCAAGAAGTTTTGATGCAATTCCAGGTGAGGTGTGAGTGTCTCTTCACGGGGCCACCTGGATGGAATATTTTCTCCCTGTCACCCACTTACCTCTGACTTCTAGATGGCAGAATACAGGAAGCTGAACTTGAAAGAGGGGGGCTGGCCAGTGCTTGCTGGGGAGGTGACAACCTCATTATGGAACCTCTCCTGCAGTTTGTGGCAAGCTAGGTCATGTGAACTAAGGTCCACACCTGACCTCTACCCCAATGCTGAGACTCTGCATGAGTCCCCTAAGTTACTCAAGAGTGATACTGAGTGGTCTGACAAATTTTATTTTACTTTTTACATGTTTTTTTTAATGTTTTATTTCTTTTTGAGAGAGAGAGAGAGACAGCATAAGCAGGGGAGGGTCAGAGAGAGACAGAGACACAGAATCTGAAGCAGGCTCCAGGCTCTGAGCTATCTGTCAGCACAGACCCCGACGCGGGGCTCGGACCCACAAACCGCGAGATCATGACCTGAGCTGAAGTTGGACGCTTTACCGACGGAGCCACCCAGGCGCCCCTAAACTTTTAATAGACATAAAAGCCACAAGGTGGCTAGAAGGTGGTGGTCTCTAAAGATACCAGTGAGAGTTATGACATCAGAATTCAGTCATGAGGTTGGTCCAGTTGCCCCACTGGAAGGAGGCAGTATCTTGAATACACAGTCCAAATGTGTCCTCTGGCCTCCAATCTAAGCAGGGTTGGTAGTGGAGAGCTGAACTGGCACAATCTCTAAAGAAGCCCTTCCAACCTGGAATGAGGCTAAGGCTCCTGGTCCTAGCAATACTCTCAGGCAGGACATGAGGCCAAAACACTCCTGAAAGAGCAGAGTGGAGTCTGAGGTGAGACTCTGCACAGGGCATGATGAGGTGGGTGTTCTCTATCAGCCCAGACTCACCGGCCAGGCTTGGGAAAGGCAGGGTAGGGCTGACGCAGCACCCCAAGGTGTCCCTGAATTTCCTTCTTCAGCTCCTTCTCCCATATCACCAAGCGTCCACCTTCTTAATTCTGACTTGCTGTTCTTCTTTTTCTTCTGGTTATTTTCTATCCTACTTTTTCCTTGCTTCGTGGATTAGCTATTGGCAGGGATGGCCTTTAATAGCCATGACAAGTCTCAGTGTGACCTTTTTTTCTGCCTTCTGAACAGATATATTGGCATCTTCAGGAAATGTTGTATCTCAGTTCTTCAAAGCTATCTTCTTCATTTCTTGCTTTAGGAGACTTCTAAATAACTTCTAGATTTACTGACAGAGTAGCCTGAAGAGTCGAACACATTCAATCCAGACAAGGTCTCTATCAAACATGTAACTGTGCACATAGCAGCATGAGCACCTTTGCAAGCATCCATACAATTTGCCTCTAACTGAAAATTAGATGGGCTTAATACTATTTATAAGGATAAAGGAGCACACTTTTCTCTTTTTTATGCTTTCTTTTGTATTTTTTCTGCATAGTATAGAGAAATGGCAAATTATTACAATTTTGAATATCTAAATCATCAAGTAAATTGAATACAACAGTGCACATAACTTTCAAATGACCAAATATTGAAGACACATAAATAAAATCCGTTGCATAAAGCTTTTCAAGAGACTTCTTAGGGACAGAATATAATCATAAGGTCTAGCTATGCGAAACTGCTATCGATTTAGGTTTTGTTCAAAGCCGGTAGACTAAGGATTTTTATCCACCAGATGGCGCTTATGTTTAAAGCAAAAAATTATTTTCTAAATGGCTCATCTATTGCACCTCTGTAATTAATGCCTTAAGTTTATTTTTAAAAATGAACAAAATAATTCAAATAAGGATAATAAAACATATGAATTCTACTTTCTAGATGTCTCTATTATTTGGGGAAGTGTTTATAAATTTTTGCTGCAGTGCTCAATCTGAACAATACTGATTAGAATTCAACAGTTCTCCACAAATCAGGTCCCAATTTATGGGTACAGTTCAAACTTTTTGTCCTTGTGTTTGGAAGTTATCATGATGTGGCCACAACCTACTTTTTAAAATGTATTTCCACTTCTGCAGCCTATGGTCCCTTTACTAAAGCCAATAGCCGATTGCTTTCCACACTGAGGCAGCACTTTTTTCTCCACCTTGTATGCCCTCCTAACTTCTTCAGTCTCCGTATTTCAAATTTCTGCTCATTCCAGATTCTACGTTCATTTCCTATGCAAAGCTTTGCAAGGTCTTCCCTCACCCCAGCCTCCAGCTAGGATTAATTTCCCGGGACTCCAAACCGGAGATGTATAGTGATGCATAGTGAACTAAGACCATGGCTCTAAGTCACACTGCCTGGCTTCAAATCCTGGCTCCTATACTTGGCTAGCATAATGAGATCAGGAAAACTACTCAATTCTGTGTGCCTCAGTATCCTCATATATACACGAATGATAATATTTATACCCAAAGATTGTTTTAAGGACTGAGAAAATGCGTATGTATCATTATAACTGTGTGTGGCTATGTGTCAACAAAATGGCTCAAAACAAGTATGTGACTGACTTTTCTCATAAAATGGATTAGGCAGCTTGGAGTGCCAACAGCCAAACTCCTTGTATTCTCCTATTTGGTCAGTCATAGGCCATGGTTTCAGGGTCACAAAATGGCTGCTATACCTCCGGGCATTATATTTGCATTCAAAGCATAAAGAAAAGAGAGGGCAAAACCAAAAACCAAGTGCCAGTTGAGTCTGTCATTATTTACCAGGAAACTACAGATTTCCTACAAACTCTGCCTTGTAGACTTCCATTTCCATTTCATTTGCCAGGATGAGGTCACTTGGCTACCCATAGCTGGAAAAGAACCTGGGAAGTAAGAGACTTTATGGTTACACGCACTGTCGTTCCAAATCAAACTGGAATTCTCTATAAAGAAAAAAGAGGGAATGGATATTGTACAGGGAACCAGAACGCAGGTCATAGCTCTTAGCACGGTATCTATTTATGGTAAATCTGCAATAACTGTTAACTATTACCTGGTTCCTTTACATGCAACTACATGTTTTAGCCCTGAGTGAGTTATGTATGTATATCTTAGTTTTACCTATCCTATTTCATGGTCATTGCTGTTGAACATGCTAGAAGAGCACTCTAGACCCACTTATTAAAGAAATTCACAGGCTTAAACAATATAGTTCCTGAGGAAAATGTTAAAAGATGCCAAAAGTCTCTATGGAGGAGCCTGGTCAGATGCTAATCCTTAATAAAGATTATCTGATTGAAGGAATTAAATAAAAGAACACAACAGACATTTCAACTAACAGTTGTAATAATATGTTTCAGTACAGGTAACCTATGGGTTGGGTGAGATATATAATGAATTCGTGATTTGATTATTGAGTCTTTAAGTTACAAATTTTGTCAGGTGGCTTTCTTCCAAACACACCAGTACACTTATACAAATTTCTAAAAGATCTCAATGTTAAACTGTTAAAAATACTAATTTATCTTTGATTTATATATAATAAATCAACTTTTTCATGTATTGGAATATGAAAAGAGAGAAAACAAAGTTGATTTTCAGGATATTTTTCAAGACTGTTATAAACCACAAAGGTAAAATAATAAAAATATCCTAGTAAAAAAAAAAAAAAAAAGCAGAGAAATCACTTTGAGTCTATCATTTTTCTTCCTAACTTTACACATCCTCATTTGGTTCCTTTGAAATTTCTAAGGTTACAGGCAGGTTGCAGAAGCACACCCTTCTCCAGGATGCTGAGGAGAAACCTAAGAATAGATAAGGACACTAAGACTACATTGCCAGGAAAACTACATGCTGCCTTGCCTGCAAAAATTTCACTAATGACCATTAATGCAATTTAGAGGATGTTCCTGTCTATAGATGTTGCTGCTGAGACTCTCTTCCTTTCCTATTTTAGGACATGCCACAGGATGATGGATGAAATACTCTAGCTAGGTGCTTGAGTACAGACAGAAGAAAAAAAATCAAAAGGAATTATGAAGCTGTGGTATAAGTAATGCTACAATAGAGGTAGGCACAGAGCGCTGGAGGAGTACTTGGTTGAAGACAATTCATTTCACTGAACTTGTGAAATAATTCTTCATATGAAAAAACTCGGTCCTTTTACATTGCATGAACAACCCCCACCCACCCCCCTTTTTTTTGGCTCCTTCTCCATTAGTATGATCCTGGCATTTCAAAGCACCGAGATCAATAGTTCTGTCAGATAGTCATTTCCAACGTAGTTTTCTTCATTATGTTTAAATTAACAAAATATATTATTTAACAAAATGTAAAGCTAAATTATACATACTTACATTACCTAGAAAAATATGGCCCAATTATTTGAAAAAGCAGAACAAATTTCTGATAGTTTCTAAGAGAAAGAAGGAGTCCCTGATATTAAATATAATGAAACATGAAAGTCATTACAAGTTATAAGAAAAGCCGAATTAATTATTAAGACTTACTTTTATAACCAGTGCTCTTTCAAGTGTGATGAACATGGGAGGGTTCATCCCACAGAGCTTTATTAGTGAAGCTGGGCTTCTCCACACAGAGCTAGTTTCTTATAATGCTAATATGACCAAACAGGAAAGAAACATTACTTAAAAATACTGACATCCGAAGATGGAAGGTCTCTGCAAGAATGAATAGAGCTAATTCCGATGTTCATTTATAGTTAGCTACTCCTTTGCCATTACGAGGTGCTCAAGCACAAATAAAAACAAAGAACCTGAGGAGATGATTATGCTGTGGGGTAAATTCGTGCTAAAACAGTGGTGGCCACAGTATGCTGAGAGAGCACTTGATTGGGAATGCCTCATAGAAAAATATTTCTATTTTTTCACATGAAAAATATCATTCAAATCCAATTTCATTTGGGAAATCCCTTGTATTTGCTTTATAAAGAAGGCAGGTAAAATATGGCTGTAGGGTCCACTGTAGGAATGCAGGCAAGTCATAAACATGTTTGTTTTTAGCACTGTTGTACAAAAATGGGAGAGATGACTACCACTTACTTGCATAAAGATAAAATGAAATAGCCTAGGTAAAATTCTTAGAATAATGCCTGGCATGTTTTATTCAATTCCATGAAAAAAAATAAATCTACTTCACAAATAACGATCCTCTACTTCTAGTTTATATTCTGCCTACCATGTACCATGTACCTTGTGAGGTAATTTCATAGGTTTTCTTTCCTTCTTACACTCTTTCCCACTCCTCACTCTTGCAAGGTAACTATCATCCTCACATGCCAAATGAAGAAACTGAGGGCAGATAAATTCACCCATTCAATTAGCAAACCTTGTCTGAGTGTCTACAATATTCCAGGCACCTTTCTAGGAACTGTGGATATGACTATAAACAAGGCAAACAAGTTCCCTTGTTGCATGGTACTCAGAGTCTAGGTTTGGCCATCCTGATAGACTGCAGGGCTACCTACTGACAAGAGAAAAACAAGGGAAGAAAGGTTTGGAGGAAGGATCACCAGTTCCATTTTGGGATATGTTAAGTTTGTAATGCCTATTAGTCATCCAAATGGAGATACTGAGATACAAAAAGATATGAGCGTAGTTGGCAAACTACAAGCCCCATACCAAGTTTTCCAATCACATATTTTTGTATGACCTAGAAGCTAAAAATAGTTTAAGTAAAAATTTTTACTTGCATTTTTCAAAATTTAGTTTTATTTTTTCTAATAAAGCTTTTTTTGAGAGCACTTTCAAATCCACAACAAATTGAGCAAAGTCCCTTATACCTCTTGCCTCCAACACATGCATAACCTCCCCCATTATCAACATTTTCCACCAAAGTGATACAGTAGTTACAACTGATTAACCTACATCAATACATTATCATCACCTAAAGTCCATGTTTACATTATGTTCACTCCAGATGTTAGCTTTGGATAAATGCATAATGACATGTAACCACCATTATAGTATCAGAGTTTTTTTACTGCCCTAAAAATCCTCTGTACTCCACCCTATTCCTCCCTTCCTCTCCCCTAGCCCTTGGCAACCACTGATATTTTTACTCCATAGTTTTTCCTTTTCAAGGATGTCATATGTAGTTGGCCCTTGAACAACAGGTGTTTGAACTGCATAGGTCCACTTATATGAAGAATGTTTTTGATATATGTAGGACAGTATTATAATGTATTCTCTCATGATTTGCTTAATAACATTTTCTTTTCTCTATCTCACTTTATTGTAATACTATAGTATATAATACATATAATATACAGTATACGTGTTTATGTTATGGGAAAGGCTTCTGGTCGACATTAGGCTATTGGTAGTTACATCTGAGGGAAATGAAACTTTATACGTGATTTTCAACTGCACAGGGAACCAGAGGGTTGGTGCCCTTAACCTTCACTTTGTTCAAGGGTCAACTGCAGTTGGCCTCCCAAAATATGTAGCCGTTTCAGATTGGCTTATTTCACTTAGTAATATGCATTTAAGTTTCCTCTATGTCTTTTCATGGCTTGATCACTCATTTTGTTTTGGCAATTAATCATATTACATTGTCTGGATGTACTATGGTTTATCCATTCACCTGCTGATGGACATCTTGCTTGCTTCCAGCTTTTGGCAATTATGAATAAAGCTGCTATAAACATCCATGTCCAGGATTTTGTGTGGATGTTAAGTTTTCAACTCCTTTGGGTAAATAAATACCAAGAAGTGTGATTGCTGGATTGCATGGTAAGAACATATTTAGTTTTGTAATGTTCTCCTAGTTTGCGGTTTGTATGGTCATTCTCTTTACCTTAACTTTTGCATTACAGTATTTAATTTTAATGAAGTACAACTTATCCATTCTTTCTTCCATGGGTCCTGCCTCTGGTGTTATATCTAAAAAGTCATCACTATACCCTAAGTCATCTGAGTGTCTCCTGTTATCTACTAGCAGTTTTACAGTTTTCATTTAGGGTTGGTGATCCACTGTGAATTAATTTTGGTGAAGAATGTAAAGTCTTTGTCTAGATTCATTTTTTTTTTTTTTTGCATCCAGATGTCTAATTGTTTCAGCACAATTTGTTGAAAAGGCTATCTTTGCTCCATTGTATTACCTTTGTTCCTTTGTCAAAGACCAGTTGACCACATTTATGTGAGTCTATTTCTGGTCTCTCTATTCTTTTCTATTGATCTGTATGTCTATTCTTTCTCTACTACCACACTGTTTTGATTACTGTAGCTTTAGAGTAACTCTTGACGTCAGGTAATGACAGTCTTCCAACTTTTTTCCTCTCCTTCAATATTTTGTTTGCCATTCTGGGTCTTTCGCTTCTCTGTATAAACTTTGGAATCCCTTTGTTGATATCCACAAGATAACTTGCTAGGATTATGACTAGAATTACAGTGAATCTATAGGTCAAATTGGGAAATTGGGAAGAACTGATCTTAACAATAGGAGTCTTCCTTCTCATGAATATGAGCATGAACATGAACCTGAACATAGAATATATCTCCATTTGGTTCTTTGATTTCTTCTATCAGGATTTTATAATTTTCCTCATATAGATTTTGTTCATATTTTGTTAATTTATTTCTAAGTATTTCATTTTGGAGGTTAATATCTAAGAATGGTTTTAACTTTAAAATAATTAGGAAAAAACAAAACTTTAATACGGGAATATCTCAGAGGTACTGTACATTCACACCACAATAAAGCAAATATTGCAATAAAACAAGCCAAATAACTTTTTTGATTTTCTAGTGCATATATAAGTTATGTTCACACCATACTGCGGTCTGTTAAGTGTGTAATAGCATTATGTCTAAAAAGCAATGTACATACCTTAATTTAAAAATACTTTACTGTTAAGGCACCTGGGTGACTCAGTCTGTTAAGCTTCTGACTTTGAAAATCTGTTATTCAGTGTTTCCACCTTCATTATCTTAGCTAGATATTCTGGATAACTTGTTGCAGCTTCTATATCAGCACTTGCTACTTCAACTTTAACTTTTATGTTATGAAATGGCTTCTTTTCTTCAACCACTTGAACCAACCTCTGCTAGTTTTGAACTTTTATTCTGCAGCTTTCTCACCTCTTCTGGCATTCATAGAACTGAAGAGAGTTTAGGACTTGCTCTGGATCAGGCTTTGGCTTTAAGGAATGTTGTAGCTGGTCTGATCCTCTCTCCAGACCACTAAAATCTTCTTCATATCAGCAATTAGGCTGTTTTGCTTTCTCATCATTCATGTGACTTTCACTGGAATAGCACTTTTAATTTCAAGACGAAACACAACTTGCATAACTGGTGCAAAAGGCCTAGCTTTTGGCCCATCTTGGCTTCCAATATGCCTTATTCACTAAGCTTAATTATTTCTAGCTGGTGATTCTGCCTATTACTTGAACACTTAAGAGGCCAGTGTAGGGAGATGAACTAGTTTAATTTCAATATAAGGAGGCTCAAAGACAAGGAGAGAGACAGAAGAATGGCCAGTCAGTGGAGCAGTCAGAACATACACAACATTTACCCATTAAGTTTGTTGTCTTCTATGGATGCCATTCATGACACCCCAAAATAATTACAGTACACCAAAGATCACTATCACAGATCACCATAACAAATCCAATAATCATGAAAAAGTTTGAAATGTTGTAAGAATTATCAAAATGTGACACAGAGACACAAAATAAGCAAACACTGTTGGGAAAATGGCTCCAAGAGACTTGCTGGACACAGACTTGCCATAAAACTTCAATTGCTGAAAAAACACAGTATCTGCAAAGTGCAACAAAGTGAAGCACAAAAAAGGAAGTGTGCCTGTATTGTGTTATATTATGTGAAAAAGACATGAAATTCAAATTTCAGTATCCATAAAAAATTTATTTTATCAGAACATACCCAACCCATCTACTAGAACATAGCACACTCATTTACATATTTGTCTCTGGCTGTTTTCATGCTACAGAGCAGGGTTGAGTAGTAGTAACAGAGCTTTATATGACCTGCAAAGATGAATTCTTTAGTATTCGGCCCTTCACAGAGAGAGTATTCCAATCCCTGGTCTGCAGTACAAGTGGGGCCGGGAGTCAATAGTGTAATACACAAAATAACATGGCTGTGGATGACAACACAAAGGAAGCCAGTGAAACTAAACAGGAGGAACCTGACACAAGGAATTAAGAGCCTATAGAGGGGAAGGAGCAAGCAAAGTCATCTGGAAAGGAATGCTGGGGAGGGTACCTGAGGAGGACAGAATGAGAGTCCACAGAGTGTGGTGTCACAAAAGCCAAGATAGAAAAGCCTTCAATGGAGAGGCAGGTTGGATGCACTGAATGAAGCTGAGAGGTCATGGTGACATTATGTAATTGCCTTGGCAATATCTGTGACTGTCAAAAATAATTTCAGTGGAATGATGAAAGTCTCCACACTTGAGTGAAAAAGTGAGTGAAAATGAGTAAATGTAAGTTCATATGATGTTTTTTCATAAATTCTTCTGGGAAGGCAAGTAGGGAAATAAGTAGTAGCTGAAGGGGAATATACGAACAAAAAGGGATTTTGAAACATAAGCAATAGAGCATGTTTATATGCTTGGGGGGATGTTCCAATGGAGGAGAAAGTGATGACAGAAGAGATGGAAATGAGGGTTTCGTGAGTGAAGCCTGAGAGGATCAGAGAGAGTATGGTCCAGAGCTTATATGTAGAGATTAACTTTTGACAGAGCAAGGATCTCTCTTCCACCATGAGAGATGGGAATATACAATACAAGCACACAGGAACAGGGGACTGGAAATTTCATGGTGAAAAGATGCAGATCTCCCCTTCTGCACCTATCTTCACAATGGAACTGAGTTTTCCTTGTGCTATGTGTACTGGAAGTAGGGTAATGTGGGGGGTGGGGGGGGGGAAGCATTGAGAAAAGAGAAGAAATGAGAAAAGTACCAGGAAGAAGAGGAAAGCAAATTAACTTGGAAACCAATTAGCACTGCCTGGCAAGGATGAATTTCCATCCAAGCTTTAGAATCGTGGATTTGAAGTGAAAACGGGAACTTTTCCCAGCAACCGCAGAGCTGATACTTATAGTGGGATGCAACGGATAATTCTCCAAAGTTGTCACAGGCTGGAATCAGGTTTGGTTCTCCCTAAGGTCAGTGGCTATTCTTTGGGCTACGCCAAACTGTTTCTACTCTGACAGACCCATGCATGGTTATGATCGATTTTCAAGAGCTGTATCTATTCAATTATGATATATCAAATAGGTAATTTTTTCTCCCTGCGAAGTAAAATGCAAATTATCCTGTTGCTTTTCAGGTAGACTCCATGAAGTAATGTATGAAGGCTCCGAACTAGTGTAACTTGAGACATCAAACATCATCAGGGACTTCACTATGCTCACTATACACAAATAACTCAGGCCCCTAGTAATCCATTTCCAATAAATGCAATGATGCACTGATTTGACATTTCCAACCATTATTCAGTCCACTCTGAGAAAGCATACACTATGTATTTTTTTTCTTCAGTGCATCCCTAGTATCTAGCAAGGTCTTAACAAAAGTAGGTGCTCATTAAGTATTTGATGAATTAGTGGCTCTCAATTTGGGAATAAACTATATATGGATATTTTCTGTAAAGTATACAAAAGAAATAAAATACTCCGCATGTTAACTTAGGACATTCAGTGTATTCAAACTAGTCCTTCATTTGAATGTCTGTATCATTATCCTATTCAAATAGAATACCTACTTGTAAAATAAATCTTCTCAAAACTTCTGTTTGGCCAGTGTTTTAATCTTGAAATCAACCACAAAGACCATATATTTTTGCTACCAGGTTGTTTTCTTTTTAAACATCCTACCTTTGGAATTGTAAAACTTCCATATGCTACTGCTTCATACAAATACTAAATGCTTCCAGCAGAGGGCTCAAGAATTCTATTTTAAGGGAAAAAGTTTAAAAAGCTCATTGTCTCACAGCAGCTATTGTAAATCTCTGTCAGAAGGCAGTTCTCACAAAACAAAAACAAATACAAAACCTTTCCTCCTTTTGATCAAGTAATTCTAGGTCTGTGAATTTATTTTAAATAATCCAAATGAATGGAAAAAAATAGATGACAATAAGGCAGCATTTATGTGTAAATGTACTTTTATCTAACTCCAGGAAAGAAAATGATTTTGCATACTGTGGAAAACTAATTCATCTAATTCCAGAGAAGAAATTAAGTAAATTATAATCACAAAAATTTATATAAAACTACTTAGGCATATGGGTAAAGTCCAAAAACAAAAACAAAAACAAAAATGAAAAAAAACACCAGAGAGACAACATATAATGTGTAAGTAAGTTAGACTTTGGGTGAACAGAATTTGGATGAATATTATTTTTCATTTTTATTCCTATTTAGGTTTGTGTAAACATTTGGGTGATTAAAAAAAATTTATTTTATTATTTTTGAGAGAGAGGGAGGAAGGGAGGGACAAGGAGGAAGTAGAGGATCCCCAACAGAGACCCTGAAGCGGGGCTGGAACTCACAAATGGTGAGATCACGAACTAAGCTGAAGTTAGATGCTTAACTGACTGAGCCACCCAGGCGCCCCTTGGATGATTTTTTTTTTTTATTCTCAAAGATGAAAGACAATATGCCCTATTTTTAGTGATGAAAACAAGGATGGAAAAAACTTCAGAAAGCAAGTGGAATGGTTTATTTATGGAACAACTTGGGAATCTGCAGACACTTCATTTTCAAAAGCAGGACTGATAGGGTGTAGCACCACTTCATTCGTGCCCACAAATAACATTAGAGTACCTCGGAGATTTCAGACTTTCAGAGGTCCCCAGTCTCTTTACTTGCCCTATTTATTTACTTATATGACATTTCATTCTGAGATGGATCTGAGGCATCAAAACAAGCCTTTAATAATTAGGAACAGAAACCACTCAAGCTAAGAGAAAATAGGAAACAAAAAATAATATGAGATCAGGAAAGGAGGGATATACAGACATAGGTTTTTATATCCTTATAACAGTTAAAAGTAGGCCACAAGCATGGCTCAAAGCTTCCTAGCATCAAATTAAAAGGGAAATGTAACCAAATAGAAAATAAAAAGATACAAATACTAAAGCAAATGCTAGCTTCTCCAGGCCCTGAGATCTAATGGAAATTTTCCTGCAGATATTGAGTGTCATTGGAAGACTTATCTGGTGATGTCAATACCATCAAAAATGTATTTTATAAAGCACTGCATAAAAAGTAAATGTTAACAAAGAGATTCTTTAAAACCCAGACATTCAGTTTTCTGATTTTCTACCTTGATCCAAGTATAAAATTCACACCAACTGATCAGTGGTTCTTAACCTTCTAGGGAGCGATATGGAAATTTGTGCAGGTATTTTTGGTTGTCCCAGGAAGAGGGACACCACTGGCATTTACAGGGTGGTGGCCAAGGATGCTAGGGGTCATACAGTGTACAGGACAGTCACCAGCCACAGAAATGCCCTATGTCCTGCACATCTGAATGGCCTGCTGGGCATGCACACAAGTGACAAACTTATTTATAAAACTCAGCCCAGAATCTAACCCTGTTTTATATAAAAATACTTTTTTTTTTGGTTTGGTGTCAAGATAACACTGAATTTTCCAGGAGTGCTACCACAATAAAAACCAAGAAAAGTCTGGTTTTTTTTGTATGCAATTTTACTATTTTAGAAAATCGTTTCATTATGTTTTCTGAAACAGTTCTACCCCAGCATGTATATACTGAAATACACATTACTGTTGTTATACTTCCTTTCCTTCTATTTATTCCTCACATATGGGTAAGGTTTTTTATTGTTATCTAGAATAATTCATGTAGGTAAGTTATACTGTCTAAGAATTTCATTTCAGGATAACCTAAAGCATTCAGTGTTGTCTTTTTTTATTAAGGCCTGATAGATGAGGTTGAGAATCACCAAGCCTGATAGACAGACTGTATCTTCTGGAAATCCATTATGTATATAATTTCTCCCAAATGAACCTTTAGTAAGAGCAGTCCCAGAGAACAGTCTGAGGCTGGAGTGCAATTATGCTCTTTTGCTGAGTCAGAGGAAAAGCTTATGTACTTTAAAAAGTCATTGATAGACTTGCATCTTCTTATGAAAATTAATAAGCTAATCAAGTTTCTCCATTAAATAAACGGTTGATCTCCCTCCACTCACAGGTGATTGGATGGAGCACCTAAAAGAAGGGTAGGATTTCCTTAGCGGAGGATTCAGAGTGCAGTCAACACTCACAAATTCCAATGATCAAGAAAGAACACTGGTTAGAAATTCTGCTTTGAATTCTGCTTAGAAATATTCTAAAACAAGAGTTACTGCTCATCCACCGTAGCAAAGGAAAAGTTTGAGATGAACACCATAAAATAGAAAATGTTTGGCAATGATACTTTCTGCTAAAACATCCAAAAGAAACAAGTACACAGAAGAACAAAATCTAACCCGAATTAACTAAGTGGGTTGACCTACTATTTAAGTTGCTGGATATTAGCCGATTCTACTTTAGAGGACATTGGCTAGAAAAGGACTGATTGTTTATTGCCCCACTTATGACAACAGAGCCATTATCAAGAGCATACAGGCAATACTTCTCTTTCTATTCTCTGTACTGGCAGTAGGGTGAGTGTGGGAGGTAGAGAGTTAGAAGGAAAGTAAAGAGAGGCCACAAATCCAGCTCATTTGAATGGAGCTGTACATAATAAAGACAAGGTTAAAACACAGAGGGTCACACTCACCCTTGTCATCTAATCTCAGATATCCAGAGACCCTCATCATGTTCTCACTATGCACGGTGCTCTACAAGCACCGTGGCCCACAAATGGGTTTCTCAGCACAGAATTAATGCCAAGAAAGATCAAATATGCTATTAGCATACTGTTTAAACACATTTTGTTTTCCTAAGTGACTGAGTTTCATAACATCTCAAAGGAAAGTATCTATGCCTAAAATGGGACTCTCAGGGTGCCTGGATGGCTCAGGCAGTTAAGGGTCCAACTCTTTTTTTTTTTTTTTTTTTTACAAATAGTTTATTGTCAAATTAGTTTCCACATAACACCCAGTGCTCATCCCCACAAGTGCCCTCCTCCATGCCCATCCCTCCTCCCCCCCACATCCATCAGTCCTCAGTTTTTGTCAGCATTCAAGAGTCTCTCATGGTTTGCCTCTCTCCCTTTCCCCCACCATTTCCGCCCTTCTTCTCCCCCTTGGTCCTCTGTTAAGTTCCTCCTAATCCTCCTATACGTGCACACATATGATATTTGTCCTTCTCTGCCTGACTTATTTCGCTCTTGAATTTGGCTAAGGTCATGATCTCATGGTTCAAGGGATAGAGTCCTGCATGGGGCTCTGAGCTGACAGTGCAGGGCCTACTTGGGATTCTCTCTCACGCTCTCTGACCCTCCCCTGCTCATGCTTGCTCTCTCACTCTCTCTCTCTCTCTCTCTCTCTTTCAAAAATATATACACTTCAAAAGTTTTAAAAATAAAATGTGACTCTCACTCAAGTGAATGCTATACTAATGTAACTGAGATCTGACTCCATTTCTGACGTTTGCCTACTGACGGCTTTCAAGCCCCAGCCCTGTCTCTTCCCTATTGGCTCACACCTGGGAAAAAGTTCAGGCAACACTGTGGGCTCTCTCCCTTGGTGCTGGTAGAGAGTTCAAACCATAGGAGATCCTGCCTGAGTAGAGAATCCTCCAGCTCCATCCCCTAACCACAACAAAAGCCAAAGCCAGTCACTTCCTACTTGCCCTCTGAAACCATCTTTGGACCTGCTTAAGAGCCATCCTGCCCTCCCCAGAAAACCTCATTGTGTGATTAATAAGCCTTTTTATATCCAGTTGGTATGTGTGAGGCATTATCAGTCTCACCATCTGAATTAAAGTTTGCACTAGTGAGGGAGCCATTCTGTTTTTGCAGTGACTATCAGACACCTCAGAAATCCAAACTTGCAAATCATTAAGGAAAAGTCAGGAAACTTTTTTTTTAAAAAAATCAAAGTATCAGTTTTATTACCAAATGAAAGCATATCTCAGAAGTGTGACAAAAGTTACACTTCGTCACAGAGATATTTTAGATGTGGATGTACTGAGCAAATGTCTTTGTAATTCTTGCAGTATAAACTACACCTGACTACATTCTGACCAAATGGCACAAATACGGGAAAATAGGCTGGTGTGAAGTAGACACTGTTAATTAGAACTGGTCCTGCTCTACATGGAAGAGGTCCTCCCATATGACTTAACTTTGTTGCTCTTAAAGAACAGATGAGTTTTGAGCCAAGTCAGTGCTTGGGTTCTTGGATCCTCAACTGAGAAAAGTAGGCTTCTGGGAGTCAGTCAGGACCTGGACTTCTAAAATCTCACTTTGCATTTTTTTTCACAAGAAATGTGACAAGAAGGTTAGGTCCCCAACCTGTCTTTACCACTTTTGACCACCAAAACACGTCAAAGTTCATTGTTTTCCTTAACAACTTAGGAAGCCATGAAAATTCCATTTGGCATATGGTTCTTGTCTGTTAAGTCAGCTGACTGCTTCCTATGAAACGGTGAATGGGAACATGTAACATCTTCACCCTGAAACAGTAAGCCAGGAAGGGAACACATCTGCTTGTGTGTGTGTTTCAATGACCACTGATAAAAGAGAAAATCTCTCCAAAGGCAAATAATGCAGAATTTCAAAAGATCCAAGGAAACAAAAATCACTGATGAAATGCAAACTTCCTTCATTTCACTCTCAACTTCTCCAGTGTGGACTCTGGCACACGTCTGGCAAGAATTAAGGGTAGGAATAAAGGATCATTTTCATTTTTTTTTTAATATTTTTATTTATTTCTAGGAGAGAGAGAGAGAGACAGTGTGAGCAGGGGAGGGTCAGAGAGAGAGGGAGATACAGACTCTGAAATAGGCTCCAGGCTCTGAGCTGGCAGTCAGCACAGAGCCCAACGTGGGGNTCTGAAATAGGCTCCAGGCTCTGAGCTGGCAGTCAGCACAGAGCCCAACGTGGGGCTCGAACCCACGAACTGCGAGATCATGACCTAAGCGAAAGTCGGACGCTTAACCGACTAAGCCACCCAGGCGCCCCGAAAAGGATCATTTTCTGCACAATTCAAAATATTCTTCCTGAGAATGCAGATTTAGGACTGTGCTCTCCAAAGACTGGGGTATGGTGCAGGGGCCCCAGGGGCCTTTGGCTTGCCAGGTTTCTGTAGATACTGCCAGATGAAGAAAGGATACTACAGCTAAAATACTTCAATCACTGCATAGACTTGAACATGGCTCCCCAGAGATGCATTTAAGAAAAGTTTCTCCCAAATTTGTCCATGTGCTACCATTTAGTTCAACTAGTTTATGCTTACAAGTAAATTTTATGGGGACTTTTTGCATGGAAAGTGACACATCTATCCCTGAAGGGATGGTCCATGAGAAGCAGTTCCAATTAAGACTCCTGTCACTTTGCTGCTGGGTCTGAGTGCTCAGGTCTACAGAGAAAAATATTCTTCTGCAGAGAATAAATATAGTTTCAATGATCACCAAAATGGAATGCTACAGTGTATGCCATATCAGTGCCATGTAAAAAATAATGTGAACTTATTAAGGAATCATATCAAATCAGAAAGAAAAACCGTGCCGCACAGAGTATGAATATTAAGGGATAGTTTCCTTGAGTTTACAATTTCTGATGCATGAATATTTTTACATAACCACAATTACAACTAAAAGCATTTTTTCACTTAATAGAGTATCATACTTTTCTACATTTCCTGACTTTAAAATATTAATGGTTACAAAATATCCTTGTGAAGACTGTGCTAAAGCATCTTCTGACTACAGAGAGGGGAACTAGGATAGGAATCCCAAGGACTTGGGTTCTTCCATGAGATGAAGAACCAAGGCTGGAGTTACAGAATAATAAAAGAGAAAAGCAAGGGCACAGGGATACCAAGAGTCCTTTTTCTTCAGATACCCAGATATGACATGGCTGGCTCATGGTTGTCAAAGTTGGCAGTACCTGGAGGTAGGGGATTTTAAAGGGAACAACAACTGTCACTATCGCTGGGTGCACAGTTTCTCTCTCAAAGCTACAAGGGACAGAACAGGATGACAGTTCTCTGGAAAGTCAGAAGAAGCTATCTAGGCTTACTTAACCCCCCTGATCCACTCTCAGGAAGGTATTTAGCACAGTACTTGGCATACAGCCTATCTTCCTTAACATCATCACAGCCAGAGTGCACAACAGTGAACTTTACTGTGGTTCTCAGTACTGTTTGCTTCCTATTTTGGTCCTTAGTTACTCAAATTCCTAGGAGCCTATTCTAGGACCTTTGAGGTTGGAAGTCCTTCCAGGAGTAGAGCTCTTCTCTTTATAGGAGGGTCTTGGTGTTAACTGCTCCTCACTATCTTCTGGGCTTTCTTGGAAACACCTGCTGCCTCCTGAGTAGCTGACCTCTTGTCTAGTTAGGATTGGGAATCCTCCTCTCAGGCAACAGCTCCATCAGAATTCTTTCTTGTCTCTTCTTCCTCCCCTTCTCTTTTCCTGGTCTGAAACAGAAATGAATTCCTGGCCAGAGCTGAAAAGTGAGCAGACTGAGGGAGGCCAAGGTAATGGGCAGTCTTGCCCACCAAATTAAGCAAGACTGTGTTTTCCTTTTTTTTTTTTTAATGTTTTATTTATTTCTGAGAGAGAGAGAGAGAGAGAGAGAGAGACAGCATGAGCAGGGGAGGGTCAGAGAGAGAGAGAGGGAGATACAGAATCTGAAATAGGCTCCAGGTTCTGAGCTAGCTGTCAGCACAGAGCCTGCTGCGGGGCTTGAACCCATGGACCATGAGATCATGACCTGAGCCAAAGTTGGACACTTAACCGACTGAGCCACCCAGGTGCCCCATAAGACTTTGTGTTTTCTTAGGTTTACTTTGTCCTTTCCTCCCACAGGTACATCTGCCCCGTGACAGTTTACATCACACCATTTGCTTCTGACCTAGCTCCCAGCGCCAGCCCAGAACAGGACCCATAGAGCAGCCTGGCTCCTTTGCCCCTCAGGGCCGCTTCTGCTCTATATGGCTATGCAGAGACACTCACAAGGGTTGCGGTGCACCCCAGCCTCTGCACAAGCTGTGCCCCAAGCAGGGCATGTCCACGGGAGGGGCAAGTCTCTCATCAGTGGGAAGGCAGAGTGTGTGCTTGCTCAGCCGTGTGCAGGCTTCTTAATAAGAAAAGTGCATGCATTTTCAGAGGATGTATTAGCATCAGAGGAAAAGTTTGCTCTTTCTTTAAAACTTCTTGGATGAAATCTGTGACCAAGTTTAAGAAGGCTATGCTTTAGAGCAGGATGTAGGAAGAACATGCACACGTCTTGTCACACGTGGCGGCACTCATTCATCACACCCACTCTACTTCCAATGTATCTCCCAAGACAGCAAGAATTTTCAGACACTTAAAATACTTATATTTTATACTATGCTTACTACCACTGACTAAAGGTATAATCAACTGTCAGTAGAAATAGCTATCAGTGGAGAAGTTCAGTGTTAACCCTCTTTTTTACAAATCTATACCACGGCTAAAGGCAATAGATTAGCGAATATCTACAACAGTAAATAACAGTTAAGAAGCTGAAGAGCTATGTTTTTATTCCTGCTTTCACATGCCAAAGTCTTTGGTTAATGTTAACTTTGATGCCATAGTAAGAGAAAGCAACTTTCTGCATATCTCAAGCATAATGCAATTTCACTTTCTGCCATTATCTGTGTTCATGTCTCAAAGGGAAAACAGATTTATTATAAAGTCATTTTGGTGTTTAAGAAACCAAAGTACCATGGATGTTGTCCAAGAAAGACTGTACCAATGTCCACTGTGCAGCAAAGAGTAACCACACTACCAGTGCAGCAGCTTGGAGCCCTCGTGAACTGAATGTTGCAAAGGCCCCCAGGATGAGAGAACCATCAAAACAGGTCACTCTCTAAAATGTCCAAATGCTTCCC
The DNA here is from genome assembly GCF_003009895.1 of Hyaena hyaena. Lineage (NCBI taxonomy): Eukaryota > Metazoa > Chordata > Mammalia > Carnivora > Hyaenidae > Hyaena > Hyaena hyaena. Next base: position 353,237 of record NW_024081522.1, on the reverse strand, counting down.
TGCCTCCTTCAACAAAGTAGAACAAATATGACTTAACCTTCCCTCAGTGACCTAGGACATTAAGAAAGAACAATGGATTTGAAGTTAAGAACACTGACTTGACCCACTATATTCACTGGTCATTCGCTGCACCTTTCTGGGCCCATCATCTTCACGATGGGATCACTGCATTCTGCAGAGCTGTTTAGAAGAGGAAGTCAAACAACACACATAAGGTGACTAGGGTAGTGCCCTTGCTCTTGCAGAGGATGCTCCATGAAATGCCAGCCCACTTCCTGTCCCTCAGCACACAATCTGAACAGATGAGTTACTGCTGTTTGCTGCAGGCTGGCTGCCGCTCTGTGGGTGGTCACATCAGAAATGGGTCATTGAGCAGAATAAATGCAGCTCTGGGTCTGGCCCTAGAGTTGCTTTCTTTTTTTTTTTTTTAAGCAGTTACTGGCTTTCCTTTTACATAAAATTGGAAAATGAGCATATGATTCCCAAGCAATGGGATATGGTTGCAAACTTCTTCCCAAGCAGTTTTCTTACTCTTCAAAAAAGTTCCCTTCAGTTCATGTTTTATAAATCCTTTGTGTCACAGGCATTAAGACAGCCTGTGTTATTAAAACAATTAGACAGCCCCTTATATCTGCATCCATGTTTTTTTTAAGTTTTTTTTTTTTAATGTTTTTATTAGAGAGAGACAGAGCATGAGGATGGGAAGGACAGAGAGAGAGGGAGACACAAAATCTGAAGAAGGCTTCAGGCTTTAAGCTGTCAGTACAGAGCCCAACGTGGGGCTCGAACTCACAAACCATGAGTTCATGACCTGAGCCAAAGTTGGATGCTCAACCGACTGAGCCACCCAGGTGCCCCACTGCATCCATGTTTTAACTCAGCCTTTACAGCAATTTTTGTGCCCTTCTGTTCACTAATAATTTAAATGCTTTTCAGCCCAAAGCTTCTGAGCTTAAACCATTTAGTTGTTAAAGCAGCTAAGTACAAAAACTACTTGGGTAGTTTTATAAACACACACACACACACACACACACACACACACAAGATTTACTATTTCGTTCCCATTGCACACCAGCAAATTATAAGCTATGGGTTGTCAATAGTACTTTAGGGATGGGCAGATGCGGGTGTGACTGCATTTCAGATGTGAAGAGAGAAATCTATACGAGACACAATTTAGAGCTTGTATCTGTCTTTACATCTGTAAACCAAAAATCATACAACACATTATTTACTTACCTTACTTACAACACATTATTTTCTAATGCATGAAATCTGGCTGGGCTGACCCTGAATTTGTGATCCACTTCCTTTCTATTTTCCTTTGCACCTGCTACTTGATGGATGATTTTTCCCCCTTTCTACCCACTATTTTCATTTCAGCTGCCAGATTTTGCCTCAATTATTCTATGAAACATATCTCAAACTCTACTAGGTCTAGAAAAGAAAATGGATAATACCATATAGTTTAATAAGCCTCTAAAGAGGAAAATTTAGTAGAAAAGTGAACTCCCAACATTCTTCAAGACTTAAATACCACCTTCTCTGTGAAAGTTTACATTGATGGCTCCAGGTGACCACATCCTCCTTTTTGTCTCTACTGTATCTTGTATTCTGCTTCTATCATATCTCTCAACACAATGAGGATGTAGGATTACGTGTATACCTCTCTTCCACACCAGGGTGTGGGCCTCCCTGTTTTAGCATAGAGAACACTACACATAAGTTAAATAAAACAGAATTAAACAACAATTATAAAAGAGGATAAACATCCAGTCAGTATGTGGATTGATTTAGTTGAATGGTTCTCAAATGAAAATGGGGGATCAAGGATTGGTAAAATGGGTAAAGAGAGTCAAAGCTACAAACTTCCAGGTGTAGATAAATAAGTCCTGGTGACCATACTTAACAATACTGTTGTATATCTGAAAGATGCTAAGAGAAGAGATTTTAAAAGTCCTTACCACAATAAAAAAAAAATTTGTAACTATGTGTGGTGATGGATGTTAACTAAACTTATGGTAGGTCATGTATCAAATCATTATGTTCTATACCTAAAACTAATACAGTGTTATATGTCAGTTATATCTCCACTAAAAATAATTTTAAGTGGAAGGTTTTTGTGTGTTCTAATAATTGTTTTAGTAACATAACAATCAGCAAAGAACCATGATGCTTCAGATCTAGATTCATATGGTCTTTATGCAGTCTTATTCTGATTTTCTCTGATAGTTATACACTGACTCACATTCTATTAGTTCTCATTATTATTCTTTCATTAAAAAAAGAAAATGGATGTTCTCTGGAGATCCCTGTAAACTCTATGACAATGTTAATGATGAACAATTTTGGCTTTCAAAGCATCACATTATAATCTATTACTTGAGACCCGGGACCTGAGATATATGTGGAGGACATGGTGCCAAGATGTTAGACATGGTTTCTCAGGGCTTTAAATTTTTTTAAGCCAATAAAGTTGTGATTAAGTAATGGAGCTTCAGTAAAAACAATTCAAGTTATTTTGCAAACTCTTTCCCATATGACAGTACTTTAGGATATTTTAAAATTACACCAGCAAGCCACTGAGCTCAGATTAAAATATTATGTTCCTTGGTTCCTATTTAAAATCAAATTGCTTTACTTACCTTTCCATCATTTTAGTTATAAAATTAAGGAGAAGTGAAACTTTTTTTAAACATAAAAATGAAAAACAAGAAAAACACCTAAATCTCATACTTCAAAGATAATCCCCTCCGAGTTAAAATGTTAAACCTCTCAGGGCACCTGGTGGTTCAGTGGGTTGAGCGTCTGACTTCAGCTCAGGTAATGATCTCACTGTTGGTGAGTTCGAGCCCTGCATCAGGCTCTGTGGTGACAGCTCAGAGCCTGGAGCCTCCTTTGGATTCTGTGTCTCTCCCTCTCTCTGTTCCCCCCCACTCGTGCTCTATCTCTTTCAAAAATAAATAAACATTAAATTTAAAAAAATGTCAAACCTCTCAGATGACAAGCGATACCATACCTGTCCTGTGTATGCAAACTCCAGGGCCTGCTTTAAGCCAAGGCTGGTCACACCATGTAAACTGACCTCGTCTGCTCCACTTTCCACCATACAGAGACTGAACATCGCCTGAGATGGGAGAGAAAGGGAGGGATGGGGGGTTATGGAACTTAAGAAGCAAGGGAACAAGACAAGTCCTAGAGAGACTAGAAAAGAAATACATTCTATAAGTGAAGGTTGATTTTGATTTTTGAAACGCTTCTACAAAAAGCACCACAAATCACTTTGCTGTCTAAACAGAGTAACACACAACTGGCACCACACACCTCATACACAGAGTCCCACTTAATCCCATGGTGGTTCTCTGGGGTGGCTGTGTTTAGGCTCACTCACTGAACTCATTCTCTCAATACAGGGTCTCACTGCTACCACAAAATGTGGAGCACTTCCGACTTGCCAACAAGACATGGAAAGTAGCACCTTCGTCTCTTGACATCTCTGCATTTTTCTGCTTTATCTTAATGACACACCTCATTCTTCTCACCTGCCATGTATCATACACTCTGTCCTAAGGGTTCAACATCGGCATCACTGTGAACATTAGAGTACTGATGGCGGGGGCCCCAGCCCAGACCTATCAACACAAAAACTCACAGTGGAATCCAGCAATGTGTATTGTGATGGGCCATCCAGGTGACCCTGATGCTCACTTGAGTTTGAGAACCACTAAGTTATTTAGTGAACATCAAATTGCCCCCAAACCAATTCTCCAAATGGCCAACTTGTTGAAAATCAGTTCTAAAGGATGACCAGTATGTCAAGTGAAAGCTTGAAAATTAAAAAAATGAAAACTTGCCAAATAAAAAAAATGCATTGGCTTGCTTCCTTTCCAAAAACAAAAACAAAAAATTCCCCACGCTAATTTGTACACTTGTAACAAGTTTGATTTAACAGGTATAAAGAGAATATCCCCTTTTGGGTTACCAATGATGAAATGCACTATTTAGGAAAGTATGTATCTATATAGTGAAGACTTAAACCTTATGCAAAGGAAGCTCTGGTCTTTTCCCTTGGCTTCTAGAAGGTGATTGCCAGACCCTTGGAATATCCTGACTGACAGGAGTGTCTTTGTCAGAACTTTGGCCGATGACTGTCTAACAACATGATGTACAATGGTGGTTAGCCCACACCATATCAGTTCTGACCTCCAGACGAACTGGACACTAAAGGTATTCGTCTGACCTCTAGGAGAGGCTAGAGATGAAAGGTCAATCACAATGGCAATCTGTGAGTGAGCCCCAATAAAAACTTTGGATACCAAAAGTTTGGGTAAGTGTCCCTGGTTGGCCAGGAGACAATGCTATGATCTCACAGCCAGCAAATTCTCAATTCTGTCCTATGTGTCTCTTTCCTTGTCTGATTCCAATTTGTTTCCTTTCCCTGTAATAAACCATTTCCATGAGTATAAAAGTTTTCAGCAAGTCCTGTGAGACTTCCTAGTGAATTACTGAATGTAAGAATAGATTCAGGAACCCCTTCAAACTTGCAACTGGTGTGAGAAGTGATAGAAGTCTTAAGGGGATGGTCCCTTCAGAATGTACAGTTTAGCTAACTTCATAGAGATAAAATTAAAAAGTGGGGAGGGGGGAACCCTCACTCTTCTATGGTAATATTTTAGTTCACACTAAATTGTTTTTAATTTTAGAAATGTGATTTTTTGTTTTGCCAATGTATTACTATTTATCTCTTTAGCAATTTTTATGTTGATAAATTTATTTTTGATTCTCACAATTCTATATATTTTAAGTTAATATATACTGAATAGTGTTATTAATTGATGGTCTATTATTCTTTCTGGAGATCATCATTTGTATCTCACTGCATTTGAGAGTACTGAGATTTCATAATGAATAGAACTGTCTTTGTTAGCTTAATTTTTTTAAATTTATTTTTGAGAGAGAGAGCGAGAGAGCGAGCGAGCAGGGGAAGGTCAGAGAGAGAGGGAGACACAGAACCTGAAACAGGCTCCAGGCTCTGAGCTGGCTGTCAGCACAGAGCCCGACACGGGGCTTGAACCCACAAATCATGAGATCATGACCTGAGCTGAAGCTGGATGTTTAACCAATTGAGCCACCCAGGCATCCCAGTTGACTTAATTTATAGTTAAAATTTTAATCATTAGAAATACCAAAGTATTACTCCCTTATCATTTGAGAAATCTAAAGAATATTTTAAATGTTCACAATTTGAGAAAATAAAAAAACAATATTGAAAATATCCTAAAGGCATTGGGAGTATGTAATGTGTAACATACACAATTATATTTGCTATATTAAAATAGCATTCAGAATATTTTACTTTCAGAAATTGACTTTGAGTTGATCTGGCTTGCTGCAAGTACCACTGGGAGTTAAGGTACTATGTGAAGGGCTAAGAACACTGGATCTGAAATCACTTGGTTTGGTGAACCACAGTGATTAAGGACAAACTTGTAACCAAACTATTCTGGGTTGGATTATAAACACTAGCAAGTGACTGGAACAAACATGTAACCTCTCTCTGACTCAGTTTTCTTCTCTGAAAAATGGGGCCAAAAATTGTACCCACTTCATGAACTTGTTTGAAGATTAGATGACAGTATATGTATGAAGTGTTCAGTATGATGCCTGGATAAGGCAAGGTCTTAGTGAAACTTCTATACTGTAATAACAATGAAATAGAATTCTATTTTTCTTATGTATTCTTTTTTGAAAAATTTTTAAAATGTTTTATTTTTTTCTGAGAGAGAGAGAGAGAGAGAGAGAGACAGTGTGATCAGGAGAGGGTCAGAGAGGGAGACACAGAATCTGAAGCAGGCTCCAGGCTCTGAGCTAGCTGTCAGCACGGAGCCTGATACGGGGCTGGAATCCATGAACCATGAGATCATGATCTGAACCGAAGTTGGACGCTTAACCAACTGAGGCCCCCAGGCGCCCCTCTTATGTATTCTTTGGTTAAAAGTAGTGATACATTAGGAACACTAGTCTCTGGGGGTTTTGTTGTTGTTGTTCAAAATTTTATTAATGTGTATTTATTTTTGAAAGAGACAGAGTGCGAGCTGGAGAGGGGCAGAGAGAGAGGGAGACACAGAATCCGAAGCAGGCTCCAGGGTCTGAGCTGTCAGCTCGATGCGGGGCTCGAACTCATGGATTGCGAGATCATGACCTGAACTGAAGTCAGACTTTTAATGGACTGAGCCACCCAGATGCCCCTATTGTTGTCGTTTTAAATTGAGGCGCAGCTATAGATAAAAAGGGCTATTGGAAAACTGATTTCATAAATGGATTCTGCTTATGCATGAATGGAACATCTAAAATTTCAAAACTAGGGACATCTGGCTGGCTCAGTCAGTAAAATACGTGACTCTTGAACTCAGGATCATGAGTTCAAGCCACAGGTGGCCATGGCCTACTTAAAATATTAAATCAGTAAACCATAAAATTTCAAAACTAAAAAGCACAGGTCATAATTTAAAAAAACTTTCAATTTATGTCATTCTGAATTTGCTTCTAGATTGCTTACGGCAGTCAAAAAGGACTGAAAGAAATTTCAGTTGTTTTCACTGTCTGTTTCTTATTATGTGAGTTGTTTCAGTTTTTAATATATTTCCGATATGAATTTTTTTTTCAGATATTCCAGGTTGTAACAGCACCTGAAATGGCACCCAGCTGTTCTCCATCAACTCCACTGCTGACAGAAATGACTGAAACTGCACAAGAATTATCTGGGTTAATGAAATGCAAACAGTCCCTCAGAGCAAAGGCTAATAGATAACAGAACAAGATGCCAAGGGAGTTTTTCTGAATCTGCTTTCCTCAGGGTTTTTCAAAACCAACCACAGCAAAGGGGGCATAGAACAGGCATCCTCAACCAGGGAGCTACTGAACTTGGTAGAGTCAGGGTGAACACAACCCCTTAAATAACATACATATATCATGTGCGTGTTTGTACAGGCAATTAAGGAACTCCAGATTGGTCAGTATGGTTATGTTAGAGGGTATGACTATAGAGGGAAGGAAAAGACTATTAATTTTCTTTCATTTACACAGTATTATTTGTCATTACAATAAATATGTGTTACTTGTGTATTTCTAACAACTGCCTTTTGAAAACTTTGTTTTAGTTTTAATGTTCAGGACTGTGCAGAAAGACACATCTGATTCAAATCCTGGGTCCATAATCCACTGTCAAGCGGCAATTTACCTTCAACATGTGACCTTTGACTAATGTATGAATTTCTCTGAATCTCAGGCCCTTTATCTGTATGTAAATAGAGATGATACAAACCTCATAGGTTGTCTTGAGGTTTAGATACAATTATGCTTAATATCAAGCATAGTATCTGGCACTAAGTAGATGCTCTGTAAGTAGAAGCTGTTATTCTAATCCAAGCTGACTGCCCTATTTTCCCAAGTATCTTTTTGATCTCAACTGGAATGAGAGCTAAGAAGCAGTCCCTCCTCTGCCCTCTGCTCAAATCTGTTTGTTTCAAATACTTTCCTAATGACATTCCCACTCAAAATCCGTATGTCTGGCTTCAGGACTTCACTTTCATCACATACTCCTACACTCTACATTAAGGTCTGACCACATCATAAAAACCATCATCACCACTTCCACAAACACACAACCTCCATTCTGATAATCACTCTGATTATCTATCATTCTGATAGTCTTAGAAACTTTATGTTACGAATTTAAAACATCATAATTTTTTAAAGTTATAACACTGGTTAATGAGAAGAATAAAGGGAATTAATAAATGAAGGTCTATGTGTTGTATTTAATGAATTTACAAGGCACCTCAATTGGAAAAAGCCTCACTGGGGGCACCTGGGTGGCTCGTTGGTTAAGCATCCTACTCTTGATTTCAGATCAGGTCATGGTCAGGTAGTGAGATCAAGCCCCATGTCAGGCTCCGTGCTGGGTGTGAAGTCTGCTTGGGATTCTCTCTCTCTCTCTCTCTCTTTCTCCCTCTCTCTCTCTGCCCCTTCCCCACTTGCACACGAGTGTTTATGTGCACTCTCACTCTCTCTTTCTCAAAGAAAGGAAAAAAAGGAAAAGCCTCACTGGATACCACCAAAGTAAGTCATTCATCAGCTTGTAAAACTTGTAAAAAGTCAAGAGATCTTGTGAAACAATGTCAAGAGAGCTTCTAGAGCCCTTTGTTCAGGGAAGAACAAAATGTCCTTTGGTAGCAAAAGAGGTGATGGGACCATGGGTGCTGTCTTTTAGCACTGAATGTCCTGAAAAGATGAACTGCAAGCTCAGTGAAAGTGAGCACCGCATCTTCCTTACTCAACATAGAGCCCCTAGACCCTAGCACGGCATGCATGCAATAAATAAAGATGAATGAATGAACCAACATGCTCTTCAAAAGTTCAGATGATGATGCAGCTGCAGATGATGTCCAGCTGTTCCACATGGTCATAAACAAAAATAATGAATCTGACATAGACAAAAATTTTCTGGACGCAAGGTGTTTTAGACAAATAGCTAAAGTAGCTACAGTTAAAGAGAAAGAATATCTGCCATAAGCTAAATACAAATTAGTTCAAAGCTAGACATTTAGAAAAAAAAGTAAGAACATACGGTAATGCCCTCTATGAAGCCACAACATTCTGCCAAAGCATGGGGTAAGGTTCTGCTTAGAAATATGGAAGCATTGCACAGATTCTTCCTTGGTTCACACTGTTTTTGTCTTCGGGAGAGACTTGGCCAGGCTGAGATTTACAGTTGTCACAGATCACTCTTGGCTGATAACGTGCTAGCGCCACCACAAATCTTTCTAATTGAAAACCCAGTGTGTGAGAAATACAATCCACTTTAAGTGCCTACCACAGAGAGAACTGTCAATTTATAGTATGTCATTCGTCCTGTATTTCACACAGAAACGACACAAATTGAGTCTTAAAATCACAGTATGTGAATTGTTTCCCTGGGTCACGTTGATGTCATGCGGTCACAAGATGAACTGCAACCAATTTTCGATTGGTATGTTATGTCACACCGATGGAAATTCTACCACATCTTCAAAGATGAGAACAACACATTTTTTAAGCACTTAAAGTTGGTGAAATATGATCTTTTCACCTGGTAAGCTACGCATAGCTTTGGAGTTGCACTGGACATGGGCAAGATGTACTGTGAATTCCATTTTGTCAGGAATCCAAATGATACTCAGGATGAAATAACTGCAGTGTTTTGGGTACATTCAACCCTTATCTTTTATGAGACAGTTAAATAAAAGTAAACAAACATGTTTAAAGAAGTTATTGACAAGAGCAACTTAAAATGACTGCAGCAGACCCAGCCTGATACTCTACATCTTTTATATGCCCAGTGTTATGTAATTAGTGTTGTTTACAATGGCCATGTGGCATTACAGAGTTGATCTAACTTCTGAATCAACAAAAATTACATTTTGCTCAATTTAGTGTTAATGGTGATTATCTTTTATGGCATTTTGGTTATACCTCACATATAGAATGGATAGTAAATCCTAGTTAATGAGACTGTTCATTTACCCACAATTGCCCATTTCCTTGGCATTGAGGAAAGAACGGTCCTAATCACAGTTGAACTGGACTATTTACCTTTTTTTTAATCTCTCAAATGCAAAAGCAATCCAATCCATTTGGGGAGTTTAATGGCCTGAAACAGTGGGGCTGTTTCATTGGAGGGTTCCCCCCAATACATTTTATAGCTCTTTTAATTCTTGCACAAAACAGTATAGTAAACATCTCAGAGAATAAAATATCAGGAAAATGAAAACAGCAAATTTCATCACTATACATGTAAATAGGCAGCAAAAATTAATATTTCTAAAACATCAGTTTTCTCTTACCTTAACCATAAAAAGAAAAATTCACCTGTATGCTAAAACCTGTGAAACATACTGGTTTTCCCCAACATCTTCAAATATGTAAATTGTTTATTCAAAGAATCTAGCTGTATTTCACAGCTTTGCTCTTGACACAGTTGCTTCTTAAATTAATTACATGATGATAATAAGCCCTTCAAAAACAGCATGATTATGCTTTATCCTATTTTTTTAAATATTTAAAATATTTGTTTTAAATATTTTATTCAAAATCTTGGTTATCTCTACACCCACTGTGGGACCCAAACCTACAACCCCAAGATCATGAGCTGCACTGAGCTACCCAGGCATTCTCTTAGAATTTTCCTCCTTCTTGGGGCACCTGGGTGGCTTAGTCAGTTAAGCGTCCGACTTTCGCTTAGGTCGTGATCTCGCGGTTCGTGGGTTCGAGCCCCGCGTCGGGCTCTGTGCTGACTGCCAGCTCAGAGCCTGGAGCCTGTTTCAGAGTCTGTGACTTCCTCTCTCTCTGACCCTCCCCTGCTCACGCTGTCTCTCTATCTCTCCTAGAAATAAATAAAACATTTTAAAAAAAAGAATTTTCCTCCTTCTAGATGTGGCCATATTTCAACTACTCAGGTCTTCTGGGGAATGGAACAGAAAAAGGACACAAATCAAGTTGTATTTTTCTTAGCTAAAGTTACAGTAAATGTGAAAGCACAAACTGTTGCCTATCATGAAGGCAGGTTATCCATGAATGGTATATATCCTTGTCAATTGTTACTATTCTGTAAAATGGAAAATGGCAGCCATACAGCTGGTTTTATCTTTGGGTGACCCTTTCAGATCCCTTGGCTTCTCTCCTCATTCCTCTGGTGCTTCTGTTACTTTTTAGTCTATGGCTATATCCCTTGGGTATGGGATTTCAGTACTTTACTACCCACCATGTAAGGAAGTCTATTCTTTCAGACATTTAGGGATTACACTTACTCTTCCTTACTGAATATATTTGACAAGCCATTATTGAATGAATCTTTCGACACAGACACCATTTATTCTGTCCCCATATGATACAAACCTGCCTTTCTAAATCGTCTATGGACACCCTGTGTGTCTATAGACACACTGACTAAAACCAAACTGGGATTTCCTACATTTTGAAAGCTGTTCTAAAGCAGAATTTGGGGGCTGTGTCAAGGAATGACTTAGCAGGTGTGATACACAGTCTGCATGAATCAGCGGAAGTAGCTATGAAGAAAGGAAAGTTTCAGAGGACAGTAATATCAGAAAAGTTTGAAAGCCTGAAGAAAAAATTAGGAGAAAGACAGGAGGCTGAGTGAGAGATTCTCTGACGATTACAATATAAGCATTCAGGGAAGATTCTTTAAGACACAGAAGAGGCTCTTAATGGTGCTTACCAAAGTCACACTGGGTTTAAGCATGATGGCTAAAATTCTAGCTTCTCTTCTCTAAACAGAATCTTGAAACTGAAAGGTACTTCAGAGGTCACTGGCCCCTTGCTACTCAATGTGTGGTTCCTGGGCCAGCAGCACTGGCATCCGCGGAGACCATGTTAAAGATGCAGAATCTCAGGTCCACCTTGCACCTACTGAAACAAAGGTGCATGGTGACAAGAGCTCAGGTGACCTATGTGTGCACTGAAGTTTGAGAGGCACAGCTTGTGCCTTGTGGCTCTCCTTGCATGCCTAAATATTTGAAGTGATGTGATATCCAATGCTTTACATAAGAATACAAGTTATTAGTACCACATCCAGATTACTGAATCATAATCACCCTCCTGATAACTTTCTCCCCTTGGTCCCAGTAAGATTTCAATAAATTCAGTCTTTTCTGCCTAACAGCCTTTCTGATATGCAGTTACAGCTATTAAGTCTCCTCTTGGAAAGGAGCACCTAATCTAAATTTTCTGATTCATAAAATGTTAGCACTGAAGGCCAACACTAGAAGTTCTGTAGTCTGGGCAGAAGACTGGAGTCCAAATCCCAGCTAGAGCAGACTGATTGCCACATCCTGGTCCGGGGGGGGGCGGGGGGAGAGCGGGGGGGAGGAAAGGTTATAACGTAGGAAATAAAAGTTAAAGAAGACTTGTGGTTTCAAGAACAAGGCTTCTGGGAGAGCAACTCGCCCTATGTTCTTGGATGGTAGCAGTTGTAGCAGCCTTCAGGGAATCCATCACACCAACCTCCTTTCCCCAAGTTACTCCAGTTGACTTTCTCTGGGTCACCTCCTTCTTATCTTACATTTCTGAAGAGGAACTTCGTGTGGCCATCATAGAGCTTCTAGTGACACAAATCCCCCGGATTCATGCCTATGGAATTCAAAAACCAGAAGCTTTTCAGGAATCTCCATTTGCCGTAAAGAATGACAAGGCGCTGTCACCTTGCCTGCCCCATCTGACACTGGTAGTGGCTGCCTGGAACCTTGTTGAGGGCTGTGAGCCCACATCCAGACTCAACTGAGAGTAGTCAGGATCTTGTTATTATGTCTGTCATGGGTACAGAAAGGGAGCAGGGCAGATGTGCCAGCCTGGCATCATAAAGTGTGCACACGTACAAGCACTGAAACACACTGTTCGTGTCATCATCACATAAAATCTGTTACCTCTTCTCTACAGAGAACTTTTTAGAAGAACGTTTAATAATGTGGAATTGCCTTAATTATCACTCTTCTCTTTAAAAACCCAGTGTGAGTTAATGGCCACTCCTAAAACTTTAATCCAAAATTTCAACAGCTCTTCTTTTAACGCCCTCTCTCAATATCATTTTCTTCAGTATGCTAACATATAAGGTGTGTACGACTACAGACAGAGGTGCCCAGCCTGGCTATGGCATCTCTCTTCAACCATCTATTTTACTCATCATTTTGGTTTGACGGTTGTGAGCCCAGCAATACCACGGAAGCCATTCTCCCATTATTTGGCTACACACAGATGAGGAGGGCAAGAGCCCCAGCTAACATACTGTTTCTTCTAACTCCATTAGTTGCTACGCAACCACTTCACTAGAACCTTCCTGTTCTAAGGCAGAATAGGCCAGTTTAATACGGAGTGTTTGGGTTGTCACATGTGTTCAGTTCACTCCTTCTGTAAACACATCTGATGCTCTGTCCATGCAGGCTATGTGCAAATCTCTCTATCTTAAAAAATATGGGAAAAAAAAGAATTTAGGAATCCTCAAAAGTTCTAATACTTCTCAAAAGTACCCAAAGAACTTCTTTTAATCCTATGAAAATTTATACATGTTTGTAATTTTTTAAGTGATATGAACGATTTGATATGGCAATCTCTCTTATTACTTTAGAGTCACATGCCTCTAAATGAGAAGAATGCTGGTAATCCAATTTTTCAGGAATCCAGGCCCCAAGCCCAATCAACATCAGACAGGCCTGATTAAAAGCAATTGATTCAACAAACAGCCAGATCATCCCAGTGTGGACAATTCATTTTGAACCAGTTTTTTTTTATAAAAATGATGAACAGGGCATATCTATGGATCCCAATCATTCTTTACACCAATTCATCAGATTCACATCATCAGCGGTCTTGTCCGTCTTATAAAAACCATCTGTCTTGATTCAGTACTCAATTTCTAAAGGTTTAAAATTTTTATCAGCTTCATTATCCTTCAAACATGTGTTCTTGTCTTTCAGATGAAGCTAAGGTTGACTGTATAATTGTGATTAAATAAGCATGAGTGAAATTATGATTTTAAATAAAACAGCATGAAAATTATCATTTTAAAAGCATAAAAAAGATATGGTAGAAAAAGTGAAATAATCTTTTAACACGCACTTGAAACAAATACACATAAAGAGCTTAGTACAATGACTACATAAAATAAAGACTTTTAAAAGTTAACTGTTGGAGCGCCTGGGTGGCTCAGTCGGTTGGGCATCCGACTTCAGCTCAGGTCATGATCTCACAGTCCTTGAGTTCGAGCCCCGTGTCGGGCTCTGTGCTGACACCTAGCTCAGAGTCTGGAGACTGCTTTGGATTCTGTAACTCCCCTGCTCATGCTGTCTCTCTCTGTCTCTCAGAAATAAATAAAACAGTAAAAAATTTTATTAAAAAAGTTAACTGTTATTATTACATTGCAAATATTTTTTCTAGCTCCATAATATTTATATTCGGTAGAAGTGAATCAGTTTCAATGAAAGAATAAAATGCAGACCAGAGTTCACCGTTCATTCACTATAATGAATACACAGCACAGATCAGCACAATAATGAAAATAACAATCATCCTATCTGAAATGTTAATGACTTCTCTGGCATAGATGCACACAATTTCAAAAGGAAATGTGACAATGATTCTTCAGACGCTCTCAGCTCTCTATTTAAAAAGGAAATAACATTTGACCACTACCACAATTAACTGGTACTTCACCTTGAACTGACAACGGGAATTCTATTTTTAATGAATGTGTTCAGTTTTAAAAGGATATTATGACGCCATTTTAATTTTTTTAAAACAAAAATAAAAATAAAAGCTCACATATCTTTTCATGCTCATGAGGCCCTATCCCACAGGACATCTAAAATCAGCCTCGTGGGGAGCCTGGGTGGCTCAGTTGGTTAAGCCTCCAACTCTTGATTTCAGCTGAGGTCATGGTCTCATGGGATCAAGACCCACACAGGGCATGGTGGTGAGCAAAGAGCCCGCTTGGGATTCTCCCTCTCTCTGCCCCTCCCCTGACCATACGTGTGCATGCAGACTCTCTCTCTCAAAATAAATAAACATTAAAAAATAGTAAATAAATAAAAACAGCCTCCTAGTTTCACTACTGCAGCTTCTATATAAGACAGATGTGTAGTTGTCAATTGTCAGCCAGGCAATTAATGCTTATCAAATGTTCATCGAGTGTGAGGCTCTCTGTAACAAACTGTCCATAAAATGTCAGATTGAGTGCTTAATTTGGCTTTCCTGAATGTCAAGGCCATCATTAATGGTGCTATTTTTTCTGACTAAATTTAAAAGCCATTTCATGAGGCCTCTTCTTGGTGGATATTAACTAAATGACTAATCATCAGATACAAGTTGCAGAATGCCAACGTCTACTCATGGGCAACAGTTATGACTTAGGTGAGAAACTGAGCACATCTTCAACTGTGGGTGATTTTTGTCATTTTCTACAGCTCCTTGGAACTGTAGTTTGTAGGTTATTTTAAAAGTCACCATCGTCTTAAGAAAAGTCTATAGCAGCATTTTAGGTCCCTCTTCTGAACCAGATTCTGGTAGTTTTAGAGTTGCAAGTTGAGGGAAAGAGATCATATGCTACCACATTGGGTCCTCAACTAATTAGCCAAGGACTCAAAACTTAGGAGCAACCAGTGTCCAGTTTTCCCTGGCTCCTAATTCCCTAGTGGCTGTAGGTGATACTTTTTATGCGAAACTAGGCCAGCAGGATCCAAAAACACAGCAAAATATCTGCTGGGTCACAAGTCTTTTGGACTCAGCACTTAAGCCCTTTTTTCAGAGTACATATCCACAGAGAATCTAAGAAGTTGTATGTTAGGGAGCTGGTACAGTCATCACTGTCTTGGCTTTTAATTTGGTCTCAGCATCAACAATGCCATATTCCCATGCATGGGAAGAAACCAGAGTTAGTGTCCCAGTGTTTCTGAGCATCTTTCTCCTCCCCACCCCCCATCTACAATTATACAGAGAAAAATTGATGGATAAACACAAAAAATGAGATTTAGTTTCAACGAATATCATTTTTATTTGCGTAAGTTGAAACAGGTATCATTATCGGTTTTGTGTTTACAACTCTATCTATGGACCCAGGCATCCTTGTCACTGCTGAATAAATATGATCTAAAATTCCAGACAGATAAGAGTTGTGGCTGACTGGGACAGGAAGACAAAAGATCTGTGCAAAGGCCCTGAGATGAGAGCTTGACAGGCGTGTCTGAGGAACAGCAAAGAGGCCAACGTGATTGGAGTGGAGGGAAGAAGGAAGAGCACAAGTCACATGAGGGTGGCCTGATGAGACAGAATCATGCAGACAACAGACATTAGCTTTCACACTGAGTGAAACTGGAAGTCATCAGATGGTGCTGAGCAGAAGTGATATAATCCAACTTACATTTTCATTAAGACCACTGGGGCTGTAGTATTGAAATAGATTCTAAGGGATCAAAGATTGAAGTAGGATGATAAAATAGGAGGGTACTGCAAACTTCCTGGCAAAAGATGATAGTGGCTTCCACCAGTGTGGTGGTAGTAAAAGTGGTTGGAGTCTGGATACTTTTTAAAAGTAGAGCCATGGGACTTGCCAGCAGATTGGATACAAGAGAAAGGAGTCAGGAATTACTCGGTGGTTTGGGGCCTGCACCAACTATACAGTTGCTATTAACTTAAATGGAGAACAAACTTGCTCTGTGGAACAAGTTTGTGGGAGGAAATGGAGTTTGATTTGGACACATTTCAGTTTATGATACCTCTTACACATCCACAGAGAGATGATGAACAGGTCACTTGATATACCAATTCTGGATTTTTGGAGATGGTCCAATGTGGGGATATAAATTTCAGAATCATCATCCATGATGATTAACATTGGCAACTTGACTGGATCATGCAGTGTCAAGATATTTGGTCAAACATTTTTCTGTGTGTATTTATGAAGGTGTCTCTGCCTAAGATTAACATTTGTCTTAACAGACGGAGTAAAGCAGATTGCCCTCCCTAACGTGGGTGGGCTTCATATGTTCAGTTCATGGTTTAGATACAACAAAAGGCTGGAAAAGAGAGGATTCGGTGCCTTCACACTGAAATATTGACTTTTTCCAACCTTTGGCCACAAACTGCAACATGGGCTGTTCCTGGGTCTGGAGCCTGGAGCTTTTAGACAGAAACTACACTATTGACTTTCTGGGTCACATATACATGTATGTAGCCAGATAAAGCCATGAAACAGTGTGAGATTATCATGAAAGCTGGTACAGACAGAAAAGAGTTACAAACACTGAGTCCAGGCCACTCTAATTTTAAGAAGTTGGGGAAATAAGCAAAATAAGAAAAGAATATTAAAAAGTAGAGGCCAGTAAATGGAGGAGAACCTGGAAAACTCAAAAGCCAAGTGAAGAAAGTGTTTCAAGAAATAGGAAATAACCAAACTGATGATGAGTTGAGAAAAAAAAGGACTGAAAATTAATCACTGGATTGGACCATACTTTATTTACAATTTTTATATCCATGCTCATAAGTGAGATATGGCCCTCATTTCTTCTGCTACCCTCGTGTTTTGGTTATAGAATTATGCTAGCCTTCTAAAATGAGGTGTGGCTTTGCATTTTCTTCTAGACTTTAGAAAAGACTTACACAACAAGGGAAACACTGTTAAGTAAAGAACTGGTAGTACTAGGAAGTAAAAAATCTAGACCCACTGCCTTTCTAATCCTTTCTGTGGATCCTTTTTGATAACTACTCCAATTTCTTATATTTTCTCTTATCTTTTGGTACAATTTTGATAATTTATATTTTCCTAGAAATTTACTCACCAAGGTACTGAAGAGTATTGGTATAAAGTTTCTATGGTATCTCCCTGGCTGAGTAGACCGTCCTAAGCAACAATGCCTGAAGAGAAGCATAAACCATTGGAAATTAGCTGGCTATCTCTGCCACATTCTTGTTTCTATGTCTTGTTGATTTATTCGGTTTCACTATCACTACTTCAACAACAGACAACTCTGGCCCCTTTACATGGCACAATTCATTTCTTTATGCTCCACCCTCTTGTCCTCCTAATCCTTGCAGGAATCCTAATCTTCTGTTTTGTGTTTGGCATTTTCTGTTCCATCTGCTCCTCTCCAGAATGGAATGCTGCCAGCAAACCTTTACCTGTAAGTTAGCAGACCAGCTACTTCTCCTAATGATGAGAGCATTCTGTCTGTTAGCCTAAGCCTTGGAAGAGATCCTTGGGAATCAGAAACGTCCAGTAGGTATTGGCTTTGCCATCTGTCTCTGAGCTCAAGTAAAATCTTTTAGACAACCAGCTTGACTCTGCTTATTAATCTGCTAAATCCCAAACACACTGCATGCGTTAGCCCATCAGGACCTGCCCAGGATTTCCTTTTCTTGAAATTAACATCTTTAAAGTGAAACACTAACTTTGTTCCCTCAATTCTAGTCATCTCCTCTTCAAGACCCAGAAGCCATTCCTAACTTGCATTGACACAGCATTCGCAGAGCAGAAGTCAGGTGAGCAAGGGGGTGAGAAGTTAGGCTTCGGAGTCCAGTAAATAAGGGTTTGAGCCATAGGCTGCAATCCCTTATTAGCTATGTGACCTTGGCCAGGTTACTTTACCTCCCAAGGCCTCAGTTTTCTTAAGCACAAGTACAAAATGAAGGTACCTGTCTCAGAAAACCACTGCATAAATTTAATGACAAAATACAGATTACCTGGCTTACATTAGGCACTCAATCACAATCTGTCAAATGACTAAACAAATTCTTTTCTTTCAAACCCTAGAAGTGCCCTCATGAAGTCATTTCTAATTCTAGATTAGGTTTTCTAATTAATTTCTTCTTGCCTTGTAACTCTGTACACTGATACATATGAGCACTGCAGTGAATAAACATTATTCACCACCTGCTTCCCTATTGTTTTACCCTCTAACATACAGGGCTTATCATTTTATTTGCCTCCTGACAATGTCATCTATCAGTCTCTACAGTTTATTTTGCTACATGTTTTCATAGCCCTTTAATTTCATTTTAAATCCTTTTTGAAAGACCACTTACAATAACATATGTGATTTCCCAATAAAAAGCCAATTCCTACTCATCTAGAATCCAAAAACCAGAAAGCATGTTTATTGCTTTTTTCCATGGCAACATAAATGAGAACTGAAAATGCACTGGACACCCTAAGGCAGAGAAAACACTAAATGGTTTTTGAATCTCAAAAAAGATTAAATTTCACCAGGATAGTTCTATCATTATATATGATTAATCATATATCTATCTTTACTGTGTCAATAATTCATGCTCTCTATTATAGGTTACTGTTTTGTGCTTACTGTATTATGTTTATACAATAACCTAAACATTATGATTTTAAGAACATATACGTTTTCACTTAACTAAAATTTTAACTATTCTCCTGCCACAATGAAGAATTGTAATATTTAAATAAGCTACAAGTTCCAAGATAAAAAAAAAAATGTAAGTATTTTTATGGGAATAAGCTCTGAAGTCTACATTAAGATAGTCAATAGAGTAAAAATGAAAAGACATCTTTCCTATCCAAAAATAATATCCAAAAGCACACATTATTAAAGGTTAATCTAATATTATTGGGTTTGACTGAGAAAAATTAAAAATGTTCCATTTCTCCACCTTATAAATTATCAACACGTTTCAAAGTCCACTCAATATAAAGCCAAAGTATATATTTATTGTTTAGATAGAGACTTTCAAGGGGAATATCAGTGAAAAGAGATTTTAAAAAGTGAGGAAAAGAAGAAATGGTCATACAGAGCAAAACAGAACAATAGATACATAAAGAGGTCCAGAAATAGCCATATAGCAAATTGGGGAGGGGCGGGGGGAAACATGCACAAAGTCAAAGAGAGCACCATGGGCTGAAAGGAGCACACTGAGAGTTACACAAGCCATGTGGAGAAAATTGAGTAATACTTCCATGCAAAAGTTCTACCTTGGGCTTTTTCATGATATATCAACTATGGCTATTCTGCAACTATAAGAAAAATGACATGTTGCTTTTTGTTTACACAGTACCAGCAAGTGCATATGTTCACTCACGGACTATTAGTTGAACGCCTACTATATGCTATGCCTGTTAGAAATGTTGCAGATTTATCAGTGAATAAGAAAGACAAAAACCTCTCTCCTGATGATGCTTACAAATGGAACTGAGCTCATTGTTTACAGAATGTAGGTTTCTTTTCTCTACTGTGGGGTAATATTTTAATTTAATTGCCATGGTCCATCATTTAACTTTGATTTTTGGTGTCTAATAATGTTTTAAAAAGTTGCAACCCCAAACACATTTCTCACTACAATCTTTTTTTTTAAAGATTTTTAATTTTTTTTTTTTTTGCTTTATTTATTTTTGAGAGAGAGAGAGACCGATCACAAGCAAGGGAGAGGCAGAGAGAGAGGGAGACACAAGATCTGAAGCAGGCTACAGGCTCTGAGCTGTCAGCACAGAGCCCAATGCAGGGCTTGAATTCATGAACATGAGATCATGACCTGAGCAAAGTGAGACCCTTAACTGACTGAACCACCCAGGTGTCCCTTAAGATTTTATTTTTATTTTTAAGTAATCTCTACCAACCCAACATGAGACTGAACTCACAACCCCAAGATCAAGAGTCACATGCTCCACTGCCTGGGCCAGCCAAGCACCTCTCACTACAATCCTACTGAGTCCATGAAAAGCTAGAATGTTCAATATTACATCCTGTGTCCTGGTTCACTATTGTACCACTCTCCAAACTTTTTTATTGACTGTGCAATCATTTATATTTTTGGAGTAGTAGCCCTCATATTTATATATTTATAAATTATATAGATAAGCTGTATACCAATCTGTTATATACATTGTAAAATAAGTCTCAAGCAGAAATAAAATTGACATTAAAATTTACAGGAAGTAGATTTTCCTCCACATCCCCACAGCTCATCTGTACTCTCAGGGGTATACAAACCTCTACATGAAAGACCACTGCACTTAGGTTAGTTTTTCACACTTTCAAATTTTGACAAATTTATTATAATTCTTTATCCATTTTGACAAATATTTCCTGTGACAAAAGGGGATGTAATCTAATTTTGTAAGTCACAGCAAGCTGCAGTGTTGGCTTGATTCCCACAATTTGCTGCTTTCTTCCTTGCCTCAGTGGGTGATAAACATTTCAGCTCTGGGCACACTGAAAAATTAATATAAATTCTGATTGAAGGTATTTGTGAAACATATATCAAAAGATTGAATAACTTCTTAATAAACACTTAAGCACAGTTTACTAAATATTACTTTACCCTTCCACAGAATCAAAAGGCATTTCTGGGTCTCTCAATGTTAGACCTGATATGCATGTGCATATATGCACATGTACACATCAGGAACTTTCTTATCAAGAACAAAAATATTACCTGGGATTGGAATAGCTACTTCTATTCTTTTCTTATCACTGCCATTTATATTTTCTTAGTACATTTTTTAAAATAATATAACATAGCAGATTCTATTATCCCCATTTTACAAACAAAGAAACCCATCCCCAAAATGGGAGTAATTTTACTAAGATAATGCAGCAAGTTAACAATTGCAAGAAGATTCTAACAACAATCGCCTAACACTAGCTCAGTGTGTTTTTCTGACACCAAACTGCTGCAATACCTTGGCTTTTAAAATCTGCTTCTTTTACTACAACACACAACTTCACAAATCTTTTCCTTCACAAAGTATCATTCCCCATGTTATTCCCCATAAGAAAATGTAAAGTTTGTTTTAAGAGCACTTAAAATATTTTGCTGATTTAAAGGCGAGGGGGAGAAGTATCCTTTTCTCAACAAAATCATATAGCATGGGATTTCCACTGTTTAAAGTAAAAAACTCACTGGCCATGCACCATTTGAGGACACAGTGACCTCTTATAAAGCAAAGCTGGAACATTAAAAAGGGACTCTTTTGAATTCTGTTGTTTTACTTTGAAATAAAGGAACCCAAATACTTCTTACACAATAGTCCCTATATGTAGTTTAATTAATTGCTCTTCAAATCTAAGAACCACAATCAGGTCTTATTTTCCAGTAGGATCAGGAAGTACCTAGGAGGACAGTGTGACAGAAATGATGGTAAGCAAAACCGCATCTGAAAATTCATGAAACACATCAAGCAAAAGTTCACTTCAGCTAGCTACCATTAAGATGCTTATGTTAATCTCCCATAATTCCTGTGATAAATTACCACAAATTTAGTGGCTTAAACCAACACAAATCTATTATCTTACAGTCTGGAGGTCGGAAGTCTGGAATGGACTTTACTGGGCTAAAATCAAGGTATCAGCATGGCTCTGTTCCTTCTCGAAGCTCTAAGAAAATGTCTCTCGTTGGGGCACCTGGGTGGCTCAGTCAGTCAAGCGTCCGACGTCGGCTCAGGTCATGATCTCACAGTTCGTGAGTTCGAGCCCTGCATTGGGTTCTGTGCTGACAGCTCAGAGCCTAGAGCCTGTTTCAGATTCTGTGTCTCCCTCTCTCTCTCTGCCTCTCCCTGGCTCATGCTCTGTCTCTCTGTGTCTCAAAAATAAATTAAAAAAAAATTAAAGGAGAAAATCTCTCTCCTTGTGTATTCCAGCCTTTATAGGCTAAGGCATCCCTTGGCTCATGGTCCCTTGCCTTCAAATCCAGCAATCATATCATTTCAACCTCTCCTTTGAGAGATATAATTCAGGATAATTTCCCACCTCAAGGTCCTTCAGGTGCACATCTGCAAAGTCACTGTTCCATGTAAGGGAACAGTCACAGGCTCCTGGGATTAGGATGTGAACATCTTTGGGCCATTATTCTGCCTGTCAAAATGCTCACAGATAATAGTAACCTTAAATAGAAAGTACTCTGAGGTTCACAGTTTAGTGTCATGGAAAATTTAGGGGGCTTAGAGACAAGGAGACAAGTGGAGCTAGATTGGTATTTGGATCCTGGAATCAAGCATCTGAGCAATCTTAATGTTGAGCAAACTCAATTTCCTTATCTGTAAAGTTGCTGTAGTATCTACATCTGAGGGTTATTAAGGAATTAGATGAAAATAAATAATGTGAATACACAGACTACTAAGGCTAGTAAACAAATGAGGAAGATGTTAAATGAACAGTAATTTACCTTACCTTCCATGTTTATAGAGTTTTTTTATGTTTTTGCTTTTTTTTTTTTTTTTCTGAGAGAGAGAGGGAGACAGAATGAGCAGGGGAGAGTAAGAGATAGAGGGAGACACAGAACCCTAAGCAGGCTCCAGTCTCTGAGCTAGCTGTCAGCACAGAGCCCGACACGGGGCTCGAACCCACGAACTGTGAGATCATGACCTGAGCTGAAGTCGGACATTCAACTGACTGAGCCACCCAGGCGCCCCTTACATTCCATGTTTAGACTTTGCAGCATGAATAAAAATTATCATTTCCTTAGTAAGGAATAGATTCTTTTTCTACCCAGTCCTTGTATTATGAATATTCTTTTCCACAAAGTTTCATATAATTTTATTTTAATATTTATATGTTAAGTTAGTTTGCAATAATCCTGATGCTTAATTATAGTTCAATAAAAGACTGCTCCATACATTCATATAAAATATATTTATACACATATATACTTTGCATACTTCAGTAAATTGGAGTTTTAAAACAGTTTATAGTTTTTAAAGTTTATAGCTAAGAAATTCAACATTTTTATAATTCAAGAATTTCTTTGCCCTTTTAAAATATTTTTTCATTCATTATTTAAAAAGGCACAAATTTCTTCTTATTATAACTTTGAAGTTTGCTCCTACTATACATATATTTTGTGGTAAGTAATTAATAATTGTCATCACTATTAGAAAGCTTGTCCTATTCCAACCATTAGGACACAATTCACTGTTTTTTTTTTTTTTCTGGGTGATTTATCACCGAGCTTCCTGAAACTGGCTTTTGCCTAGCATATGAAGATATGGTTCATATTATTTTCAACAACTATTTCTTAGAGCACTTAAAGGAAAACATGTCTACCATTCTAAAAACGAGAAATTTTATTATATGGTCTCTAACATCAACATAATGGAAACTAATGTAGATTTGGCTAGACAAGAGATAAACAACCTAGTAATGAACTCATGGGAATATAGGATAAACACACTGTTTCCCAATACTGTCTCTCCTCCCACCCCACCCCTGATATGATAATCCTCCATTAGAAATCTCTCATTTACCAACTAGACGTAGAATCTTGTTATAAGCAGCCTGCAGTATATACCAGGTATAAAAATTAAGGGCAGAAAACACTTCCACACATTCACAAATGTTCGCTTTGCCTTGCTGGAAAATCTCTAGGAAAGAAGAGTAATCTTGCTACTCTAAACTTGTAACTTGCTATCCAAAGACTTAATGAAACTAGTGACTACTGTGCTGCTTAGAAAAAGAAAAAGAAAAACAACCCAAACAGTCTAATAAAAGATATAAAGGAAGGAATACCCCTTTTATTCCTGTAGGTTACTTTTACTAAATAAAAAAAAAAAAATTGCTATTTCCTTCTTTAGGTAGCAAGGTTTGAGGTCATTTGGATTTTTTCAACTTTAGAACCAAAACATAACATACAGCAGCATATTAACAGGCCTTTTTTTTTTTAAATGTTTTTTTTACTTTATTTCTACGAGAGAGAGAGA